>NW_012115488.1:19423126-19465163 GCF_000951035.1 Colobus angolensis palliatus | reverse complement strand
GTAGTCCCAGCTACTGGGAGGCTGAGGCAGGAGAATGGCGTGAACCCAGGAGGCAGAGCTTGTAGTGAGCCGAGATTGCGCCACCGCACTCTAGCCTGGGCAACAGAGCGAGACTCCATCTCAAAAAAAAAAAAAACTCCAAACATTCAGAAAAGAGAAAATAATTTTAAATTCTCAAATTAAAAATTTAAATATTAAAATTTAATTTTAATTTTAATCTGTCAAAAGAGAATCTAGAAGGAAATTCTCAAAGATTCTTCAATCTTGCCAAATTTGTTTATTTTCATAAATAATACAACCAGAGATCCTTTAATTCACAAGATAATTAAAAAGCTCCTTTATTCAGGAAAATAAATATGGAGAAATCATAAATTCATGGCACTGACATAAGAGAGCAAATGTCCACAGAGTTTATTTAGCTGTAAAAGTCACAATGGTGGTCTTTAAATAATTTATGTGGCTGGGTGGTCACTTAGGGAGCTGCAAATACGCCATTTTACTATCCTTACTAAGGAAATGCATAGTTTCTCCATGAGAATTATTTGATTTCCTGTGATAGTTGTCTCTTTTTTGAATAACTTTGTGCTTTCTGCTTATGATAGGTTGATAACATTCCTGTTTCTATAAGTTCTTATAAAACCAAATGCACACGTTTAAATGTGTAAATTTGTGACATCTCATTATTCAAAAGTTATTACTATCCTTCTCCATGTATTTACGGAGTCCGAGTAGCAAAAGCAAAAGAGATGACAGAAAGAGTTTCTTTGTTATAGTTATCTACCAAAGGAAAGCAAGTACTTGGCAATTCTAAATATATGTGGCAAAGGGAACAGGAGATAGGGATAATTCAAAGCATTTCCCTCAGGAATTTAGATATGGTGCTGCCTGTAATAACATTTCAATTCTAAAGGTATGTGGAAAGACTTCACTGGCAGAAAAGTAATCCAAACCTATGAGTCTATGACATGCTTCCGAATGCAAAAGAATGACCTTTAAGTGTGTGTGTGTGGGTGTGCGTTTGCATGTGTGTTTGTGGGTGTGTGCAGGCATACTTATGTATTGTGTGAAGAAGAATTCCTCTAGCAATCTCTCTGGAACTGTTGTTTCTCCTGTGTAGATAAGAAGAAATGTTTTTATGGGTATAAGCAGACAGAAGAAAAGATACACAAATAACCAGAAAAGTCCACTTCTAAAAATATAAAAGTTTTATTTTTTCAGAAAATTGAGGAGAATTGTTAAGCAGCGTGCTAAATATTTAATGCCTAATAATATAAATTAATGTGCTTATCTGGTGGAATGTCTTTTGGTACACAAGCAAGTTTTCAGTTCAGTGTTTCTCATTCTTGGGAAATTTATTCATTTGTTTCTTCATTTTATATTGATGTAATTCTGTGCCAGACACTACACTAGAAATCGAGGACAGATAATGAAGGATGCAAAAAGCTCACCTACATGAAGTACACATTTCTGTTCTGGTGGTGAGAGAGGAGACATACAATTAAATTAAGTAAGTAAACACATAGACTAATTTTAAACTGGAATTACGTACAGCAAATGAAATAAATAAGAGTGGTAATAGGGAATAACTTGGCTGGGTGATTGTTAAAAATGCACAGGGGAGACCTCTTTGGAGAGGGTACATTTGAGTTGACCCTAAAAGACAACCGGATCTGACTAGCTATGTGAAGAACCAGTGAGGAGTTCCTTTAGACTAAGTAATTTGCCCATGGCCAACTACTTCATTAGAATAAAGCCTAAACTCAAACTCAGGTTTTCTCACTGCCAGATTACTGTGCTTGGCATAAAATGTTTTTATACATGTAATCACATCCTGTTCGAAAGATTCCAATTTCCTTTCTTCCCCTTGTATCCATCACCTTTCAGTGTTGGAATGTTCCAGGACTTGATCTTTAACACTTCCCTTTTCCCCACCTATGCTACACATTATGACCTTTGCAATCATGTTTCAGCTCATGCTTTAAATAGTCACCTACAAACTGATGACTAAAGATATCCTAAATGTATCTCTCCAGTTTGAGTCTCTCTCAGATCTTCATATTTATATTCCTAATTGTTTACTTGATAATAGCAGTGTCTAACACATATACCAAAATTAACATGTCTTGAAGTGAAATACTGGTAGTCCTCCTCGAAACCGACTCCGTTTTAAATGCAATTCTATCTTGCCATTTGCTAAATCAAAACAATTTGGAATTATTCTGGACTCCTCTCTTTCTTTTATAAACTGTCTCTAATTCATGAGCAAATCTTGTTAGCTATGCTTCCCAAATATGTCCAAAATATGTTACTTCATAACAAGGTAATTTTTTCAGATGTATTTTCCAGTTCCCACTATATGTATTCTGTGATTTTAGTATATTGTTGATTTTCTAGTTCTAAAGTTGTGTTCTTTTAATTTCTATCAGTTACATTTTTTCATTCAAATTTGCTTATACATTTCTAGTAATCATTTATTTCTTTCTCATCTTTATAATTGTGCATTTCTTCTTTTTAATCATTTTGAAGGATTGCCTAATTCCTTATTATTATTTCATTTAATAATATTTTATACAAAGCCTCATAGATCCTCTAAACCAGTGGTTCCCAACCTTTTGGCACCCTGGACTGGTATAGTGAAATACATTTTTTCTCTAAGGGGAGGGGCCAGTATGGGGTGGTTTTGAGATAATTCAAGCACATTACATTTATTGTGCACTGTATTTCTATTATTATTATTAAATACATTGTAAATACAACTCACCATAATGTACAATCAGTGAGAACCCTGAGCTTTTCTTGCAACTAGACTGTCCCATCTGGGATGATGGTAGACAATGACAGCTCATTAGGCATTAGATTCTCATAAGGAGCATGCAACCTAGATCCTTCGCATACACAGTTCACAATAGGGCTCATGCTCCGATGAGACTTTAATGCCTCTGCTGATATGATAGGAGATGGAGCGCAGGCAGTAAGGCAAGCGATGGGGAGCTGCTGCAAATACAGATGATGAAGCTTCACTTCCTGCCTGCCACTCATTTGCTGTGCAGCCCAACCTGGTTCCTAATGTCATGGACCAGTACTGATCTGTGCCCTGGGGGTTGGGGACCCCTGATGTAAACTACTCTTTGTTCAACTCTTAGTAGTACAAATATGATACTTTATCTTTCCTGTTACTCATGTTGCCTTGAAAACTCCTGTGTTTTGTTATCTTTGAGTGTGAGCTAGTTACTCTATTTTAATTTATTGAAGTCCTGTGGGTGTAAATTGGGAAACTTTCCTGCAGAAAGCCACCAGCTGCTTGTGGTAACTGGTAAGTATCAGTTACATGGAGAGTCTCTTTGGTCTTTTGCTTGTTTGTTTGTTTTCCCAAGTGAACATTCTCACTAAGAAGTCCCAGCTATAGTTCCTTCATCTTGATTTTGGCCCAATGTTCAGTATTCAGACAGTTTTTATAGTACTAATATTGATTTTGTCTTTACTGCCACCTGCATCTCTAGCATCAGTTCATGTTTTGTTGTTCGCTTACCTGTTTGAGGAGGAGTTATCCTTGGAGACCACTGCTACTTCATATGATATCTGCATTGCCTCAAAAAGTGTGTCATGCCTATGATCTAATTGTTTTAAAGTTATAAGGTCTTTTATACCATCAAGCTAGTGTAATACTAGACAAGGGGGAAAATGGTGTTCCTTATATTTTAGTTTTATTTTCCAAAATGGGTATTAAAAGTATGCTATAATTGTTAATTTATTTTTCCCTTAAGTAATTATGCCAGGTTTTACCTTATTTTCTCTAGGCTATGCTTTCAGGTACATACAAGTGTATGATTGATATTTTATAATTAAGTAAACTCCTTATATTCTATTTAATTATTTTGCCTTAAATTATATTTTTTAGATAATGCTACTTTACTTTTGAGTCTTTGTCTAATGAATCTTTTTTCATCCTTTTATTTTCAGCAACTTTGTATTTTTTTACAATGGGTGTACTTTTAATAGAGTTATATTTTTACAATTTCAATTTCAGAGTTTCTTATAAAAGCCAAGTTTATCTTCCTTATTGTGAATTTAATATTAATATTAACGTGTATTTCATCCTTTTGCAGTTTTGTTTGTGTTCCACGCTGCCTTTGGTACATTGTTTTCTTTTTACCTTTTGTTAAATTCATAAGCTCCTCCTTTTCCTCATTACTCATAATTAAGCTATGCATTCTATTTTTAACCTTATTGATTAGCCTTAAATATAAAACAGACTTATTTACTTTCAATGTTTTCTGACAAATTTCAAAGCCAGTACAGAAATATATTTAGCCTTCTCTCCCAACTGTTTATTCTTCCTTCTTCTTCTCTTTCTAAACTTATTTGTATTAAACAACGTGGTTTATCATTAATTTTTAATCATTTCTTCCTGCTTTCCACTGTGTTCTTCTGGATTCATTTTATTTCTTGTTGAAATGTATCCTTCAATAATTTTTCTCTTAAACTACTCACATCTATGAAACTCTTAATCATGTTTTGTCTATACATGTATTTATTTTATTTCTACTTTTGAATAAAAGATGAACTTAATAGAAAATTCTAAGTTGCACAATTAGAAACAGCAAAGGGGATGACATCACTAACACCAGAGAAACATTTCTCTGCACACAAATTAGAAAATCTAGAAGAAATTGATAAATTCTTGGACACCTTCTCTAGACTTAAGCATGGAAAAATTGAATTTCTGAACAAACCAATAACAAACTCCGAAATTGAATCAGTAATAAATAACCTACCAACCAAAAAAGCTCAGGACCAGATGGATTCACACCCAAATGCTATAAAATTTGCAAAGAAAAGCTGGTAGCATTTCCACTAACACTATTTCAAAAATTTGAGGAGGAGGGACTCTTCTCCAACTCATTCTATGAGGCCAGCATCATCCTAATACCAAAACCTGACAAACACACACACACACACACACACACACACACACACACACACACACACACACACTAAAATTTTAGGTCAATATTTTTGGTGAACGTAGGTGCAGAAATCCTCAACAAAAATATTAGCAAACAGAATTGACCAGCACATCAAAAAGCTAATCCAGCAGAATCAGTAGGCTTTATCCCTAGAAGCAAGGTTAGTTCAACACACACAAATCAATAAATGTGATTCATCACATAAGCAGAACTAAAAACAAAAACTACATGGTTATTTTGATACATGCAAGAAAGACTTTCAATAAAATTCAACATACGTTTATGTTTAAAAAATTTCAATACACTAGGTATTGAAGGAGCATACCTGGATTTAATAAGAGTCATCTATGAAAAACCCACAACAAACATCATAGTTCATGTGCAAAAGCTATAAACATTCCCTGTGAAAACCAGTCCAAGACAAGGATGTGATCTCTCACTATTCCTATTCAACATAGTATTGCAATTCCTGGCCAGATGAATCAGGCAAGAGAAAGAAAAAAAGTCATTCTAAATAGGAAGAGAAGAAGCCAAAGTAAGCCTGTTTGCAGATGACATGATCCTGTACCTAGAAAACCATAAAGTCTCAGCTCCAAAGCTCTTAGAGCTGATAAACAACATCAACAAAGTTCCAGGATACAAAATCAATGTACAAACATCACTAGCCTTCCTATATACCAATTACAGCCAAACCTACAATCAAGTCAGGTACACAATGTCATTTATAATTGCCACAAAAAGGATAAAATACCTAAGAATACAGCTAACCAGGGAGGTGAAAATCTCTACAATGAGAATTACAAAACACTGCTCAAAAAATCAGAGAGGACACAAATGGAAAAACATCCCATGCTCATGAATAGGAAGAATTAATACTATTAAATTGCCATGCTGCCCAAATTTACAGATTCAATGCTATTCCTATTAAACTACCAATGACATTCTTCACAGAACTAGAAAAAGCTATTTAAAATTATATGAAACCAAAAAATAACCTGAATAACCAAGGCAATCCTAAACAAAAAGAACGAAGCTGGAGGCATCACATTACCAGATCTCAAACTATACTAAAGAGCTACAGTAAAAAAAAAAAAAAAGAAAAAAAAAACAGCATGGTACTGCTACAAAAAAAACATGTACAATGGAACAGAATAGAGAGTCTAAAAATAAGACTCTACACCTATGACCCTCTCATCTTCAACAAACCTGAAAAACAAGCAATGGGGAAAAAACATCGTATTCAATAGATGTCCTGGGATAGCTTCCTAGCCGTATGCAGAAGATTGAAACTGGACCTCTTTCTTACACCATATACAAAAACCAACTCAACATTAATGCAAGACTTAAATGTTAAACCCAAAACTATGAAAACTCTGGAAGACGAACTAGGAAATTTTATTCTTGACATAGGATCTGACAAAGATTTCATGATAAATATATCAAAAGCACTTGTAGCACAAGCAGAAATTGACAAATGGAACCTAGTTAAACTTAAGAGCTTCTGCACAGGAAAAGAAACTAACAACGGAGTAAACAGGCAACCTACAGAGTGGGAAAAAATATTTATGAACTCTGCATCTGACAGAGTCTTAATAACCAGAATCTGTAAGGGGCTTAAACAAGTTAACAAGCAAAAACAAACAAGGCTGTTAAGAAGTGGGCAAAGTATGTGAACAGACACTTTTGAAAGAAGACATACATCCAGCCAACAAGCATATGAAAAGAAGATCAACATCACTAGTCATTAGAAAACTGCTAATAGAAACCACAATGAGATATCATCGACACCAGTCAGAATGGCTATTATCAAAAAGTCAAAAAATAACAGATACTGGTTGTCGATAAAAAGAAATGCTTATACATTATTTTTGTGACTGTAAATTAGTTCAACCGTTATGTAAAGCAGTGTGGCAATTCCTTAAAGAGCTAAAAACAGGACTACAATTTTACACAGCAAACCCAGTAACGAATGGGTATAAATCCAAAGGAATGTAAATTGTTCTGCCATAAAGACACATGCACGAGTATGTTCATTCCAGCAGTATTCACAATAGCAGAGACATGGAATCAACCTAAATGCCCATCAACACTAGGATAAAGAAAATGTGGTACATATACCCCATGGAATACTATGCAGCCATGAAAGAATGAGATTATGTTATTGGTAGGAACATGGATGGAGCTGAAGGTCACTATCCTTAGCAAACTAACATAAGAACAGAAAACCAAATACTCCATCTTCTCACTTATAAGCAGGAACTAAATGATGAGAACACATGGGCATAAAAAGGAGAACAACAGACACTGGGGCCTATTTGAGGGTGAGTGTGGGAGGGGGAAGAGGGTCAGAAAAAGAAAATTATTGAGTACTAATTCCAATACTTGGGTGACGAAATAACCTTTATACTACACTACTGTGATGTGAGTTTATCTATGTACAAAACCTGCACATATAGCACTGAACCTAAAATCAAGGTTAAAAAGAAAAAATAATTCTAAGTTGCAATCAATTCCTTCTTTTTTTGTTTTGTTTTGTTTTGTTTTTCTGAAATATGGTGTAACTCTGTTGCCCAGGCTGGAGTGCAATGGTGTGATCTCCGCTCACTGCAACCTCTGACTCCTGGGTTCAAGCAATTCTTGTGCCTCAGTCACACGAATAGCTGGAAATACAGGCACATGCCACCACACCAGGCTAATTTTTGTATTTTTTAGTAGAGACGGAGTTTCACCATGTTGGTTAGGCTGGTCTTGAACTCCTGACCTCAAGTGATTTGCCTCCTCTGCCTCCCAAAGTGCTGGGATTATAGGTGTGAGCCACTACATCCAGCCAATTCCATCTTAAAAGTTGAAAAACAGAATGCTATTGTCTTCTGACATTTTTTTATTATTCATGAGATCTGCTATAATTAGGTATTCTTTTGTCACTAACCACTATTTCTTATTTGATAGTTTGGAATGTATTTTTCCTTGATATTAAGTAGGTTTATTAGAATGTATTAAAAGTGAATTTTTTTTATTCAGTTTGATTTGATTTATTATTAATTTAAAACCTTTTCCTCTCTTTCTCAAAAATTTAACCATTATAACTTCGAATTGAATCCCTCCCCAATTTTTGTGCTGACTCTAGAAATGCAGTTACACATTCGAGTTTTCTACTATCTCTCTGTTATAAAATTGTGAGTAATTATTTTTTTCAGTTTTACATTTCAGTAGACTAATTATTCCTATTTGTGCCCAGTTTACTATAGGGCTTTCTTATTAAAATTTACTATATCAGCTATAAATATACTTCAAAAATTTAATAGAAAAAAATGGAATGAAAGATAAAAATAAAAAATATAGACTTTATCTCTCAACAAGGCTCCATCAAGTTCAAGACACTTTCATAAGTGATTATAGATTATACCAGCCATTTATTCCATTCCTGAAAAACGGAGGGTCCTAGGAAGTTAACCATGTAACTACAGCCTTTTTTTTTTTTTTACATTACCAACTGGAGAAAAATGGGTGCTCTTGACAGATGTTTTAAGATTAGAAAACAATCAAACAACAAGAACAATAACAAAAATTAGACCAAACAGGACTAACATAGATGCCTCATGAATTCCCATAGCAATTCACAAAATTGCTCTTGTTTGATGAGAGGAGTAAGAGTTGTCTTAGAGGATACAGACTCTCTCATGAAGCTTTTCTGGGCATTTTTCAGATAAAACTTTGGCTAAGTTTCTCAAAACACTCCTATATTAAGCAGATATTATTCTTTGGCTCTCTAGAAAGTCAACATGCAAAATACTGGTAAAGCAATTTTTTTTCCTGTCACAAATTCTTCAAATAAATGATTAAGGATTTTGATCCCACGTGTTTAAAATTTCCATTGAAAGCTCTGCTGGTGTGTGTATCTGATCAAGGTGTAACAGTTCTGGCACCCATTGAGTAAAAAGTTTGCTCAACTTAGATTTTTCAGTCAGAATTGTGTACACTGGACCAGTTGAGATGCCTATGGTGCTGGGTATATTTTCTGCTATTAATTTCCAGTCTCCTTCAATTAGAATAATTTTTTTCCTCAATAATTAATATGGTCTGCTGTCACTAGCTTCATTTTCAATATTAACTTGTCCCTTTTGAAAATGAGTTTTCTGTTTCTAAAGTGCCAATTTTTCTTAGCATTGTTCCCATAAATTTTTCAGAAAGCATCTATGATTGATTTCACCATTCTTTCACCCAAACTTCACCATAAATTTGATGTTTCTTCTTGCTTCGATTTTGGCAGAATTCATGTTGCTCTAATAAGTACTCTTTCATACTGATGTCTTATTCTTTGTATTGCCTCAACAAGATCCTGCTTAGACATGTTATAATAATTTAGTAAAAGTTTATCTTGATGCAAAAATTTTTTGAAGTTTATGCACAGTTTTTTCATAATATGTATTTTCCATGAACTTTTTGAGGGCTTGTTATATTTTTAATTCAAATATTTTAATTGGTTAATTTTTATATAACTTGTCATTGATCAATAATTACGTGTTTTTATTCCAGAACTTCTTTGATTTTGAGACTCCTAGATGTCCACTAACAGACTTTAAGCAAAAGCAACATGTGTCATTTCCACCAATGGCCCATAAATTTTCCATCCATGCTTTCCCTTGTTCTTCCCCTTTTCTCTGGCCTTTAAAATGGTAATAGCAACCTATGAGCCCAACTACTAAAGACAAAAAAAAATCCATAGGTCTAGGTCATTGTACAATTGTATATGTCAAAGCCAACACCAAACTAAAATTCTCATTCTCTACCATTATGGGAGAAAGAAATACCTTTTTTTTTTTTTTCTTTAGTAATTCTTATCTTGAAAACTCATCTTGCACTGGAATGTTTCTCTTTTTCCTCAAGATCATCCCTTCCTGTTTAGAATTCCGTGAAATCGTCTTAGCCCAGACCCAAGGATCCACAGATCAGAAATAGGTTATCCAGAAGTGTTCCAAACACTAGATGACAGTATCCCAGTCTTCAAACCAGCTTATTACTTGGCCAGAATTCAAGTTGTACTGAGGTTTTTATTCTCTCCACCACTTACAAGTAGTCTACTTTTCCAGCAAGTGAGCAAAACTTTACCAACTATATTCATGTGGCTAGCCTGACTCTATGACCCAAGCAGGAGCAAGTCTCTGTTCATATGCATAGGTTGAAATTCTAGATTCAACTCTTGCTTCTGAGTCCAGCATCTCATGGGAAACATGGCTTTATTTCCTGGTGCAATTTCCCAAGTAATTATTTTTCATGTATTTTTTTAACACTGTGATACTGTTTATTTCGTGAACTATTTCCATGTATTTGTAGAAGTGAGAGCAGTTATTCCTGTGTATTTAACCTAACATCATGACTTCTAATAATTTTATGGTAAGCTCCATGCAGACATATATGCACAAGAAGATTTATTTTAGCACTCCTTATAAAAATTACAAATCAGAAATGAAATAAATCATTGGCAGTAACAGTTTGCTTAAATAAATTACACCATTCCATAGAAGAGAATACTGTGGAGTATTCTTTTGTATGTATGCATACATACAAAAGTGATATCCAGTTGTTTTACATTTTGTGCTCTTAAATTGCAGTTTCCAAAATTTATATGATAATACTTTTAATCTCAGAAAACAGGATAAAAAGTGAATTTTTTTTTTTTTTTTTCTTTTGAGACAGAATTTCACTGTGTCGCCAGGCTGGAGTGGAGTGGCATGATCTTGGCTCACTACAGCCTCTCCGCCTCCCGGTTCAAGCGATTCTCCTGCCTCTGCCTCCCAAGTAGCTGGGACTACAGGCATGCACCACCATTCTGAGCTAAGTTTTGGATTTTTAGTAGAGATGGGGTTTCATCATGTTGGTCAGGCTGGTCTTGAACTCCTGAGCTCGTGATCCTCCCTCCTTGGGCTCCCAAAGTGCTGGAATTACAGGCACGAGTCACTGCGCCTGGACAAAATGTGAATTTTCAATGGTAATGCCAGACTTTCACAGTAAAAATAGAGTTGGTAATAACTGGAAATATACTTAAAAATACATGACTAAGATATTGTTTAGCTTGTGATCTGTTCATTCTACTGTTTCTGGCAAAAACAAACAAACAAAACCAACACATATGCTTACTTACAACACTCCAGGACTCAAATCTAGGATACTGATCCTGCTGCTTCATCTGGCATATATGTGACAAACAGATAGATCTTCTGTTATGCCCCAAGAGCCAAAAAATGTGGGCTCTTACAAGCAAAGCAGTAATTACTTCCTAACTCCGTCACGGTTTCATTAATGACCTGATAGATGTTAATAAGTAAATCAATGAAATATATAAAGTATACTAAGTTGGTGATAGTATGAAAAATTCAATGACTGCAAAAGAAAGTAACAAATTGCTCAATGAACCATAGAAAGAAATTTGCCAATACAAACATACATTCCTTGGAAAACTCTAAGAGAAATAATAAATGAGAGTGGTGGAAAGAAGTATCAGGAAATAATTACTTTGGAATCATTAGAGGATTATTTTTGGTCTCTTGTATGTTTAGAAGAAAATTACTATAAAAAATTGTGTTTTGATCTATGTCTTAAAGAGACATATTTGAAACACAATCTAAAGGGTAGTTATACAACTAAAGAAAATACTAGATTAGATTTATTTTAAAGCACTATATATAATCTAAGCTCCTTAAGGTCTGAGCAAATAATTCTCATTTTTATTTCCTAATGTGTCAGGCTAGTGCTCTCCATGTAGTATGTAATCACTAAAGTCATTGACATATTAAATAAAATTCATTGAAGTTTCCAGAAGTAAAAAATAGTAAAAATAATGATATGAATGTGAAAAATAATAAACTTTCATTCAGAAAACCTAGCTTTATTGGATATAAATATTTTGTTCTCTAATTAGTATTTGTCTTATAGAAACTACCCTTTAAAATTGTTTAGATTTTACAAGATTTATCTTTGTTTCAATTTTTCCTGTGCCATGTACTTATTCATTCCTATTTTTAGTTTAAGAACTGGGACTAGCATGCCAGTCAGAATGGCAATTATTAAAAGGTCAAGAAACAATAGATGCTGGTGAGCCTGTGGAGAAATATGAATGCTCTTACACTGTTGTTGGAAAAGTAAATTAGTTCAACCATTGTGGAAGACAGTGTGGCAGTTCCTCAAGGATCTAGAACCAGAAATACCATTTGACTCAGCAATCCCATTACTGGTTATATACCCAAAGGAACATAAATCATTCTACTATAAAGACACATGCACGTGTATGTTTATTGTAGCACTATTTACAATAGCAAAGACATGGAGTCAACCCAAATGATTGTCAATGATAGACAGGATAAAGGAAATGTGGTATATATACACCATGGAATACTTACTATGCAGTCATAAGAAGGAATGACATTAGGTCCTTTGCAGGAATATGGATGAAGCTGGAAGCCATCATGGAAGTCATAAGAAGGAATGACATTAGGTCCTTTGCAGGAACATGGATGAAGCCATCATTCTCAGCAAACTAACACAGGAACAGAAAAACAGACACCACATGCTCCCACTTACAAGTAGGAGTTCAACAGTGAGAACACATGGACACAGGGTGGGGAACAACACACATCGAGGTCTGTTGAAGGGTGAGGGGTGAGGGGAGAGAACCTAGATGACAGGTCAATAGGTGCAGCAAATTACCATGGCACACGTATACCTATGTAACAAACCTGCAAGTTCAGCACATGCATCCTGGAACTAAAAGTAAAACAAACAAACAAAAAAGAACTGGAAGTAGAAGTGTATTTTCTTTTCAAAGTGAATAACTCTAAAAACTGAAATTTCATAAGTCAGGTGCATTAGCACGTTGGCATAGAATTTAACTTAGGAACCCAATAACTGGCCTACTCTATAAGGCTGTTGTATCCCTATGCTTTGGAGGCAAAAATAGCTTTAAGCTTTACAGGTGAAGAGAAAAAAGGAAAGAAAAGCAAGCATCCAAGTAGAGGACAGCTATATTTATGAACCCTGGTGCTCGGCCAATAGACATTTTTGCATAAAGTGGGGTCTGCTATCCATGGAAACATAAACCTAAATCATGTTTGTTAGGCAACTTTGATGGTGAGACACAGCTGTAATGTAGAGTCTGACTCTAACGACAGTCTTGGCAGCTTTTTAAGCTGCTTCAGCTAATATACATAAGTATTCACTCCGCAAGGGAGCATGCTAAGAACCAAAGGCATGCAGCTAGGGTACAAAAGTGAAATAAAGAAATGAACAGAAAACAAAATGTGGATCCTCACCATGGAGCACAACTTATTAAAAGTCCCTTCTTGATATTGTCACATCAAATACCATCCTTCATTATTCCTAATTCCTATAATTAATAAAGAATTTTGGATAATGGCATTCATTTTTTAAAGACAATACATTGGTATCAAACTACAGAATAAGCCAAATAAGTCACTTAAGTACAAGGTGATTTCTTTATATGTCATATTTGTTTATGTTTTCATAAGATAAACATTTTGCATACAGCCTACATATTATATGCTTTGTATCTTATTTATAATATTCTCCCATAACTATCTATTTTATACTATTATAACCTGAACTGCCTCTAACATCTTAATAAACTGCATTTTTGTAGTTATCTAGTTCTTTAATAGTTGAAACTGTGTCTAAAACCAATTTTTATAATCTATAGAAAAAACAAATAATCATGGGCCCTATTTTAAAACTACATTCCATCAAAACACAATACATGTTAAAAGATTAACTAGAATTTATTTTTATTATTTATTTATTTTTAATATCTGTTTCTCTTTTAGATATGATAGTACATCTGCAGGTGTATTACATGGGTATATTACATGATGTGGAGTTTGGGGTATGGATCCTGTTACCCATATAGTGAGCATAGTAACCAATAGGTAGTTTTTCAACCCATGCTCCCTCCCTCCACACCCATTAGTCCCCATTGTTACTGTCTTCATGTTAATGTCCACTGAATGCTTAGCTCCCACTTATCTAGAATCTACAAAAAATTTACACAAATCAACAAGAAAAAACAAACTACCCTATTAAAATATGGGCATACACTTCTTAAAAGCTTATGAAATAATCAAAGGACCGAAAGTTCTGTTTCTTTTTTTTTTTAATTTTTAATTTTTTTTTGATATGGAGTTTCGCTCTTGTTGCACAAGCTGGAGTGTAATGGTGTGATCTTGGCTCACCGCAACCTCCACCTTCCAGGTTCAATGATTCTCCTGCCTCAGTCTTCCTGAGTAGCTGGGATTACAGGCATGCACCACCACGCCTGGCTAATTTTGTATTTTTTAAGTGGAGACAGGGTTTCTCCATATTGGTCAGGCTGATCTGGAACTCCCAACCTCAGGTGATCCGCCCACCTTGGCCTCCCAAAGTGCTAGGATTACAGGCATGAGCCACTGCTCCAGGCAGAACAGGCACTCCTTAAAAGAAGACATAAAGCAGCCAACAAAACACATACAAAAAAGTTCATCATCACTCATCATCAGAGAAGTGCAAATCAAAACCACAATAAGATATCATCTCACAACAGCCAGAATGTCTTTTATTAAACTATCAAAAAAAATAATAGATGCTGGTGAGGCTGCAGAGAAAAGGGAAAGCTTATACACCGTTAGTGGGAATGTAAATTAGGTCAGCCATTGTAGAAAGCCATTTGGAGACTGCTCAGAGAACCTAAAACAGAGGTACCATGTGACCCAGCAATCCCATTACTGTGTATATGCCCAACAGAAAATAAATAATTCTACCAAAAAGACACATGCGTTTGTATATTCATCTCTACACTATTCACAACAACAAAGACACAGAATTAACCAAGGTAACCATCAGTGGTGGATTAAATGAACTAGAATTAATAAAAGAAAATCTACCATCCTCATGACCTCAGTATTTTATTTATATTGTTTTATTGTGATAAGAACACAATATGAGATCTACCTTTTTAACAGATTTCTAAATATACAATACACTATTGTTATCTATAGGCACAATGTTGTACAACAGATCTCTAGAACTTATTCATTTCCACAACTGACATTTTATACTGTCCTTTTCCACCAATGCGCCAGGCTCTGGCAGCCACCGCTCTGTTCTTTGATTCCGTATTTTGAGTATTTGAAATATTGTGTAAAAGTGGAATCATGCAGTATTTGCCCTTCTGTGGCTGGCCTATTTCATTTATCATAATATCCCTCAAGGTTCATCCATGTTGTCGCATATTGCAGAATTTCCTTCTTTAATGCTGAATAATACTTTTCTTTTTCTCTTTTTTTTTTTTTTTTTTTGAGATGGATTCTTGCTCTGTCACCCAGGCTGGAGTGCAGTGGCGCGATCTCAGCTCACTGCAAACCCTGCCCTCCCATTCACGCCATTCTCTTGCCTCAGCCTCCTGAGTAGCTGGGACTACAGGCACCTGCCACCACTCCTGGCTAATCTTTTGTATTTTTAGTAGAGACGAGATTTCACCGTCCGCCAGGATGGTCTCCATCTCCTGACCTCGCGATCCACCTGCCTTGGCCTCCCAAAGTGCTGGAATTACAGGCTGAGCCACTGCGCCCAGCCAAGGCTGAATAATATGCTATTGTATGTGTATGCCACTTAAAAAAATCAATTTGTCCATCAATAGACACTTAGCTTGTTTCTACATCTTGGTTGTTGTGAATAGCACCACAAGGCACATGGGAGTTCTATCTCTTCAAGATCCTGTTTTCTATTTCTGTGAATAAATATCCAGAAGTGGGACTACTGGGTCTTAAGGTAGTTTTATTTTTAAATTATTTGAGTAATTTTCCTACTGTTTTCCATGGCAAAGGCACAATTTTACAATTACACAGTGTACAAGGTTCTAATTTCCCCACATCCTTGCCAAAACTTGCTGTCTTTTGTCTTTTTTGATAATAGAAAAAGTAATAACCCAATTAAAAATCAAACAAATCATTTAATAAACATTTCTCCAAAGAAAATAAACAAATGGCCAACAGTTGTATGAAAAAAATGTTTAAAATCACTAATCATCAGGCGAGTGAAAATCAAAACTGCACCCTGTCAAGATGGCTATTCTTGCAACCTCGGTTTCAAATACCTCACCTCAAGCCATTTTCCGTCCAAAAAACTCACTCTATTAATATTCCCATCAAGTCCATAATACTTTGATTTCCTCATGATGACCAACCCATTGATCTCTCCACTTTCACTGCCCATCACAACTATCATGTTTTCATTTATCTTACTGTACAGCTTAGATTCCATTGTTAGTCATTTTTTATGGAAAATGTTAAATTTTTTAACTTTTAAGTTCAGAGGGCCATGTGCAGGTTTGCTTCACAGCTAAGCTTGTTATGGGGGTTTGTTGTACAGATTGTTTCATCATCCAGGTATTAAGCTTAGTACCCACTAGTCATTTTTCCTGATCCTCTCCCTTCTCCCACTCTCCACCCTCTGAAAGACCCAAGTGTTTGTTATTCCCCTCTATGTGTCCATGTGTTCTCATCATTTAGCTCCCACTTATAAGTGAGAACATGCAGTGTTTTTCTGCTCCTGCGTTAGTTTGCTAAGTATAATGGCCTCCAGGTCTATCCATGTCCCTGCAAAGGACATGATCTCATCCTTTTTATGGCTGCATAGTATTCTGTGGTGTATCTCTCCCACATTTTCTTTATCCAGGCTACCATTGATGGGCATTTAGGTTAATTCCATGTCTTTGCTATTGTGAATAGTGTTGCAATTAACATATGCATGCATTCAACAAAGGTCTAATATCCAGCACCTATAAGGAACTTCAACAAATTTACAAGGAAAAACAAACAACTGCATACAAAACTGGTCAACCGATACTTCAAAAAACGACATACATGTGACCAATCATTATATGAAAAAAAGCTCAACATCACTGATTATTAGAAAAATGTAAATCAAAACCACAATGAGATATCATCTCACGCTAGTCAGAATGGCTACTATTAAAAAGTCAAAAAATAACATGCTGACAAGGTTACAGAGAAAAAGGAAAGCTTATACACTGTTGGTGGAAGTATAATTATTTCAATCATTATGGAAGATGGTATGGTGATTCCTCAAAGACTTAAATACAGAAATACCATTCGACCCAGCAATCCCATTTCTGGGTATATACCAAAAGGAATATAAATCAATCTATTACAAAGACACATGCTAGTAATTTTACTATCACTTGCAAATACTCACAAATGCTTTGTCTTCTGTTTTTTCTTTTGTACTCATTTGACAAAACACCAACCTAGTTTAACCAACTCCAACAGAAATAGTGTATACAGTTATTTCCCATTTCCTCTAAAAGAGAACTCCCTTTTTTCTGTTATAGCCATACCATTCATTATATCCAGGTGATTTAGGCAAGCTGACTCTAGCCCAGAAGAAGGTCTTAATTAGACTAAGCTAATCATATTTTCCCAATCCAGTGACTGGAAAGAGGTTGATACATGAAAATATGACTCTTTTGGCTAACGAAAGAACATTTTCTGCATGGCTTCTGGAAGCAATTTCTTCACACTTACACAGCCAGTGGTGTTATGATACCTCTTATTTATCTCAATGCGTGCACTTGGTTCCTAAAACTGTGGCAGGCATTTTGCAACTATGAGGGGAGCTAGTCATAGAAAAGTCAACATCAGGAGAAAGCCATGTGGACTTAGGTTACTGTGAATCACTGACTTAACCAATCCTGGTCCAGTACAATGTTGGGACTTTGTTTTAATTGAGAAAATAAATCTCCCTTACGGATTAAGTTGGTTTAGAACTTTGTCTTATGTGTGGCCAAAGGTATCCTGAGAAACCCGAGATACTAACCAGCAAGGAATCACATACTTAGTTTCACTTTCAAATTATGATCAATAACTTTGGATAGGTACTATACATTATTCCACATTCTTCTGGTAATTTTACTTTCCTACTGGCTCAAATTGCTATTTTATCCATTTGTTTTTAAAAAGACCATCATTTTCATAGCTCCACTCACTCTACTGATAATCTCATCAAAAATCCCTCATTTTTACGTTACCATTTTTAGCCCTATCAATATCTGCATCCAGCTTCTTCTTCTCTCTTGTTACATCTTAAGAAAAGTTTGTGCTCCTATAAAATCCCAAACCCTCCACTTGAATTCTAGACACCCATCACTCATGCTTTCTAGAGGACTTTGATTTCTTCTCTGAATCTAATTTCTTCACTTACATTTATGGGAAAAAAAGGTGTTTTCTATATTGTCTCTCTATCATGTCAAATGCAATCTTGAACTTACCTTTATTTGGCTTATGTCCCCAATCATTAACTGATACTAATCTAGTAAAGCCACTGATAACCTTCATATGTCTAAACTCAATATATAGTTTTAAGTCATGTTATCAAAATTTTCAGCCATCTCTGATACAGTTGACCACTTTATCTTTCCTTAAAAATGTTCCTTTCTCAGCCATGAAATCACTACTCTTATGCTTATTTTCCTATTTCAGTAGTAATTTTAAAAAAAATTCTTCTGTGTATCTTCCTCCATTATACCTTTGAAAACTGAAGTTTCTCAGAGCTCAGTCTGGGCCCTCTACTCTTCTAAATCTATGTACATTCCCTAGGTAACAGGTGACCTCATTCATTCTCATAACTTTTTCCCCCTGAATCACAGGCTGCTCACTCAGACACATACATACAGTTTTTCTTCCTGCAATTTGTAACCTACTTAGTACAAAAACGTATAATAAAAAATTATTCACAATCTCTGGATAATGAGGTTCCTCAGAAAAGATCTTATAATTTATCTTTTCTACAAGTAAATCTATACAATCTCCCTAGGTTATTTCATTTTTTACCCATAACCAATATTGTCATCGTCTTGATAATGCGCATTTAAAAAAATCTCTAGTCAAGAGTCATGGATTTAAATACTATTGCATTTTGACAATATTCAAATGCATATTTCAGTACCTCTGAGTTCCTGGCTTACCCACAACTGTCTGATTCAGATCCTCACTTGGCCATCTCATCAAAATCTTTTTTTTTGTTTTTTTTGGCGGGGGGGGGGGTTTTGGGAGGGCAGACAGGGTCTCGCTCTGTTGCCTAGGCTGGAATGCAGTGTTGCAATTTTGGCTCACTGCAATCTCCACCTCCCTGCAACATTTACCTCCCAGCATCAAGTGATCCTTCTGCCTTAGCTTCCTAAGTAGCTGGGACTACAGGCATGAGCTACAATGACCAGCTAATTTTGCTTTCTTCGAAGAGACGGGTTTTTGCCATATTGCCTAGGCTGATCTTGAACTCCTGGACTCAAGCAATCCTCCCACCTTGACCTACCAAAATACTGGGATTACAGGTGTGAGTCACTGCACCCAGCTGAAATCTTACATTTAACATGATTAAAGTGAAAATCTGGAAATTCAGAAAATATTTATCTCAAACCTAATCTTTTGTTAATCTTCCCTGTTCAGTTGGGGATACTACAACTGACCTAATTACTGAAGTAAAACTACTGGCAGTCATTTTGACTCCTCCCTTTTCTTTGTCTTTCTCACACAATCTATTAATACATCCAGCTGATTGGTTGTATGTCAAAATTGTATCAGGTATCATTCACCTAAATCCATTTCATGTGTCACCATGCTAGTCCCATACATCACCTACATATTTCAAAAACCTCCTAGTTTTTCCAATTTTCTTCACGTACTTCAGTATATTATATATATATAACAGTCAATCAAAGAAAAAGGAATCCTTTTCAACTCAAATTAGATTACACCGCTACCCTACCCTAGATCTTTCCATAGCTTCCTCTTCACATTTCAGTTACAATGAAACCCAAACTTTTTGCCAGGCCTTTACAACCCTGTGTAATGTGGCCTATGTTTCCTTTCTAGTTTTGCAGCAGACTTCCTTCAATAGCTCACTAAACCCCAGGCACCCTCGTGTTCTCTAAGTTTCTGTAACAGTTCAAACTACTTCCCATCTAGGGAATATTGAGATTGAAATTCCTTGGAATGCTTTCTCACTGATATTTTACATATCTGTCTCTTCTTATTCCCATGGGTCTCATTTTAAATGTACCCTCTTTGAGAAGCATTTTTTTTGGATTCCATATTAAGTAGCTTAACCTGACCCACCAAAACTTCTCAAGCATAACAACTCAGTGTTTTATTCAAAGTACTTATCATAATCTAAGGATTTTACCCACATTTGTAGACTGCTTTATTGTCTGTCTTCCTTACTAGAATAGAAGTTCCACATAGTTGGAGGTCTTGTCAGTCTTTCTCCTCTGTGTAAATGACTAGCACATAGAAGGTGCTTAACAAAAAAAAGTTGTGGAATTAACAATTAAGTATTAAGACCCACTTAACTTATCTATGATCCCAAGAGAAACATGCAGTGATACACCTTTTAGGAAAATGCTCTTATAGCTCTCCCTGAATAACTTGAGATACCACCTCTCCGTCAATACCCTGAGATACTCTCATTTCTAGCTCTTAATTTCTCATGCTACCTTTCAATATTCTAATACTCAGGATTATTTATATTTATTTAAACTATGTCTTATCTTAAAAGGAAATTTCAATATATCTGAAGTACCTTTACAAAATAATACCAAGAAAATTTTATATTGAGAAAAATCAAAATTAGGAGATTGCCTCAAAGAGGAAATAATATATCAATAACTATCACTCAGTGAGAATTTACTTCATATAAGCGTTGTAGTAATAACTACTCATGCTATCTTTTATTATCTTTCCATTCAGCTTAAAATATGGGTGATTTATCCAAGTGTTTCAAAATAGGGATACTTAGGTTTATAAAAATTAAGTAATACCGAAAGCTATACAGCTAATGAAGTATGGATATCCCTGAAGTCTGTGTGCTGAACCTATTATGCTGTATTTGTCACTATGTTATGCTGTTTTTCAACAAGGGGAGAAAATCCAATGAAGCCAGATATGGCAAATTCTACATATCCACTTATTCAACATCCATTCTTGAATCTTTTTTAGCTTGTCTCTCTGTAAAGTAGAGTCTGGAAAGCTAAAAACAGCAATCCCTAGACTGCTTTGTGATACCAAAGAGAAGTTTGATGGAGCAAAATGAGGCAGCCTCTGGCGGGGAGATCTGATCCTCTGGCATGTTTAATCACGGAGGTCTATTTTTCAGGGGCAGCTGTAGCAGTTCCGTTATCCAGTTCCTAATGTCACAAGTGTTAAGCCACAAGTGTGGCAGAAGTGATGTGTCCCTTTAGAAAACGTTGCCCTGGCCAATCTAAGGCATTTATGAGATAACAGTTGCTACTTAAATTAGGTAGAATGCATTGTTGTTGCACTAAGTACCTCAACTGATTTAGTTAATTGTTACTAGAAATACGTTGCTACAAGTAACAGAAACGAAATTGGAGTTTAATGGAGAAAGTGGAGACACGAAAATTCCGGTTTTGGACACCAGTCACAAGAAAGCTGAACACACTTTATATACAATGAAATATATTTGGATTAAATTGTCACTTGATATACTTTGTAAAGCAAACTATATGCTGACTGAAACTATACTATTTAAAAGAGTAGGGATTGATTAGAATATTGGCTAGTGCTGGCTCTTATTACCACCATTAGGAAAATTCTACAAGAGTAAGATGGACCCAAGTGAGAAGTAAATAGCCTGCAAGCACAGATGGAGGGAAATGCCACTTAGATAAGGAAGCACTCTCTGCCCACAGCCTGACATTTATATTGCCAGAGAATCCTATAATTTGAAGACTTAGAAAAAGAAAGAATAAAAGCAATTTTAATACTTTACATAGAAGCCATTGCAAGGATAGCTAAGCAACAAACTTAGCAAGAGATAAACTCATAGGCAGCCAGATAAATAGAGCTCATCTGAAGGCAAAAATGAGAGTAAGAGTGTAGCCTCTTTCCAGGTATATTATTTTTCAATTATCCCAAATCAATGAACATAAAGGCCCAGTCAGTAACAAGGATATTCAGTGTCAAAAATTTTGATAAGATCTTTAGCTGTAGTTACTCCTACGGGATACTGACTAGATACAAATAATCTATGAATGCTTTAACAGAACTGTATAGCGACCACACACCCTGTCTGGACTGCAAACTTTCATGACTATCATTGCTCCACTAAAATTTTTACCAAATAATTACTACACTCTTCCAACACACAACCACAGGCAGTAGTTTCTGAGAGCTGTACAAGAGCTCTTCAGGCTTTTGAAGTATCAGATCTGTACCACATCTGAGAGGGCAGAGCTAGGGAACACAGAAACTGAAAGAAGGAGTAAAATACTGCCTGACCAAGAACTTACACTACTCTTGGTTCAGGGAGTCCTTGTCATTCCTGATCAGTAAGATTTGAGAGATGCAAGATCAGTAACCTCTCTGTATTTGCTTAATCCCATCTTTTCCTGGATTAAATTTCTCAAAATAGCTAATCTATTTCTTCTTAAATATTGTACATGTTTTGGGGACAGATACTTTGTCTTCTAGGTAATACAATGCCAGACAAGCAGGAACTGGTAGTTCTATTGTTGAGATTACATGTCACCAAGATCACACACTTCGAACTCTGAGTTGGATGGCATAACTAAATGAGAGTTTGAGGTATCTCTACTGGAAAAGAGGTAATTACGTTACACCATTTAAGAGAAGAAAGCTTAAAGAACGTTAAGTGTTAGGTAGCCAATGTATGAAGTACCGAAAATGTTGTTAGATTCCTATCAAATATCGATTTTCATCTTTCTCATTAAGGGACCTCCTCATTTTTTTTGTGTGGGGGTTGGCAATGAACACACACACACACACACACACTCTCACACACAGCCATATTTCCTAGTACTTTACTGCTTGCTTTCTGACATAGGAAACAATTCTGGGCAATGAGAAAAGATTAAACTGTGCTGAGGATTTCTGGGAAATTTTTGCTTTAGTGCATTAAATAATCTCTGACAACAACTCACCATAAATTGCCTCCGTTTCTTTATATAAATGTTCCATCATATACCATGAGATGAAGTTTTATTTATCTTTTCTTGAATCTGAAAAGGTTTTAGTGACTGATTTGGCTATTGGAATATAGCAGAAGTTACATTCAGGAACTCGTGAGACTAGATCTCATAAAACCTTTCAGTGGCAAAAAGTTTATTGATAACACGCTGCAGTAATGTAGTAAATAGAAATGGTCCTACTGAATTCTATATCAGGATAAGGAGATTTCCGGGCAGAATATTGAAATTGCGAATTGGTTTCTGTTAGATGCATAACATTAGGTACTTATGGAGAGAATGATATTTTTAAAAAGATAATATTCGGTGGTTTATAGAAAAAATGAGAGGAAAAATTTTAAGACTTATTATGTTCAAAAATAAAATTATTTATCATCCCTAGTTTCTCCAAGTAGCAAAATTTTTCTCAAAATAAGAAATAGCCTCAGAGTAAAACTCAATCCCAAGGTGATTTCAGTAATGCATGACATCAGGGTAGAGTTAACTTCAATAGAGTAATTAGAGGACCCTTTATTGACACCTTGGAAACATTTATGACACAGCTGCAACCAGGAAAAAGGCATCTGTGAATATGAAGGAGAATTTTAAAGACTCAACTAGACAACAGGGCTCCCAGGAATCTTAAGGCTGGGAATCCACAGTATCAAGACTCGAATCCTACAATGAAGAGGAATCTATCTGACGAAAAATAAATTGTGGGCTGGCATTTGTCTAATGGCATGAACCTCAATAAGACTGAATTAAAAGTTATAGAGGCAGTTCAGATTTTTTTTTTTTTCAAAAGAGCCATTGGGGACTCAAACTTTTTCTAGGAGGAAGTAGGCTGAGAAAGATATTTAGCAGCAAACACAGGCCATTGCTAATGGAAAAGAAAGAGGTGTAGGGCACAAAGCCAGGTGCCTAGAAGGCAGAGCAAAGTGACATAGAGACACATTCTCTGGGGCAGGACCGGGCCCCAATCAAGGAACTGATGACATGTACTCAGTTAGACTTCAGAATTGCCATTGATGAGGGACTGCTATCTGTCTTTTGCCAGAGCATAGTCTTTTTTAAAATTGTTTTTTTGTCAGTTTCATAGCCTTGTATCACCATTGTAATATTGAGCATTCAGTTGAGAAGACAATTTATTGTGTTACTGAGCAGGCAACTTGTCTCTTTGGTTCAAAATTCTTCTGTTAAAAACAAACTATGCTTGAGGAATTGTACCTGAGAAGTTGGACCCTCATTTCCCCTTGAACTTCATCTGAATGATGAATCCTAGACTTCAAACCTTAGTTGATTTTGCATGTGGGAGGAACATGG
The DNA here is from genome assembly GCF_000951035.1 of Colobus angolensis palliatus. NCBI lineage: Eukaryota > Metazoa > Chordata > Mammalia > Primates > Cercopithecidae > Colobus > Colobus angolensis. The sequence continues at coordinate 19,440,830 of NW_012115488.1, read as the reverse complement.
ATACTGGTAGGCAGAGCATACAGTGGTAGATAGTCTCCGAAAATAGTCACCATTGAATCCGCTCTCTGTGCTCACATATGCTGTATTTCACACGATGAAGTGGGATCTAATTTCCTTCCTATGAGTTTGAGCTCACCTTAGTGATTTGCTTGACCAGTAGAATGTGGCAGAAGCAATATTCTCAAACATGTAAAACCAGATTATAAGAAGACTTGCCATTTTCACTTTAAACGCTTACTGTTGGGAGGCTTTCTCTTAGAACCCAGCTGCTACGCTATGAGAAGTCAAAGCTGTGTGTAGGCATTTCAGCTGAGCTCCCAGCCAACAGCCAATATCAACTCCCAGCCACATGGGTGAGTCATCTTGGCCTTCCAATCCAGCTGAATATTTAGACAATTCCAATCCCAGACACAATCTGGCTGTAATCAGATGAGAGATCCCAACTGAGGAAAGCAAGTTAAGCTTTGTCAATACACAGAATAAAATATGATGATAAATGTTTTCAGCTACTAAGTTTTGAAGACTTTTATGTGAAATAATAGGTGTCTGAAACAGCTGTTCAAAGAGCCAACTATATTTCTTTCATTCTTGCCTCCTTCCTTTTGCAAAAAAAGGCAGGATGGCTAGAATTCAAACAGTCATCTTAAGAGCATAAAGAAAATACCAAAGCCAAGGTCTCTAAAAATACCATTTTTAGAGACCTTGAGCCTGGATCCCCTGAGCTATTAAGAAACACTAGCAACCACAAACTCCTGAATTCAAGATATTAGAAAAACACAATTTCCTATTTTTTTTTGGTTACATGTAGCCACAAAACCAAACTGATACTCCAGGGATAAAGTGAATACACAAAATGATATTATACTATCTTGTACTTTGATAAACAGAGGCTTCTGGTTCAGCTCCCAAGTTTTGTGGACAAAAAGAAAGAACCAGCCTTATAATTACAAACTCCTCAGAGCATGTAAAGTAAAACTAAAACTAGCTGCTCAATGGAAACCCAAACATTTTTGATACTGAAGTAAAATATTTCTCAAAATTCCTTATAAAAGATATATGCTGTGATACAGTGTACAACTTACCCATTAATAACACATTGAATATACCCTTATCTTTCATAGTTATATATTTGATAATATTTCTGTTCAGCAGTGGCATAATGACAGATAGTTAAAAGAAATTCTACAAGAGGAAAACAATGTAGTCAACTTGTATAGCTGTTGGCAGGCTGAATTAACCCATGGACAAAATTCAGGATAGAGAAATTGGTGATAAGTGATTTCTGTCACCAGTCTTTACAAAAACATCTTGCTAGTGAGCTTTGGAGAAATGAATCTCATAAAATCTTACAGTGTAAACATTACCTATTACTGAAGATTAACTCAAATGCTTAGATGGAGATAGAGTTAAAATTCTCTGATGGAAATTGGAGAGCCTAATTAGTGTATGTGCCTGGATGGAAGGCCCCAATTCAATCTGGAAATTGACTCAGATAGTACCCAGTAGAAGAGTAAAGACTTCTCATAGAACATTTCTGTTCATTTCACCAAAAAAAAAAAAAAAAAAAAAAAAAAAGACATGGCAAACTGAGATGTTAATGGTCTAGTCCATAGAATATATGTCCAATAATTTTAACTTGAAAAAATTAATTGGGTATTGCTAATTTCCCTATTTGATTGTACGCATATATGAGCAAGGTATTGCTTGGGGTATGGAAGGTGATGGAGATGCTAAGGGAAGATAGCATGATTTCTGGCTTGCACACTTGAATGAATGTTGGTGCCCTTCATTGAGATTGGTAACACAGAGTAAGGGTAGTTTGTGTAAGGATGATAATGACCATCAGTTTGATGTATCTCTAGGCCATCCATGTGGGGTGAAAGATATATATATGTGTGTGCGTGTGTGTGTGTGTGTGTATTATTTGTATATAGAATCTTGAAAATATGGATTTGAAACATCAGAAAAAAATCTAAGGAAATCCACATTTCTGATTAACTTGTTGTCCAAAACAGCAATAATGTTCCCCTCAGTTTGACTGAACTTTAGACAGGCTTCTATCTAACTTGTGGCCACTTACCTACTTTTTTGCTTTTTTCTAGTATACACCTTAGACAACGTAATTATAAATTTACTATTTGCCCATTTCAGACGTAAATACTTTTTAAATCCTCTTGCCAAATTTAGAACCCTGACATATTTTCCTCAAGGACCAAAAAGCCATCTTTTTGAAGTCTAAATAAATGTCGAGGAAGATAGCATCGGCAGTTTCTGTGATAGAGTTTATGACAATTTATGATAGATGGTAGTTTTGCAACTTGGCTCCTACCTTCCTGAAGCCAAGTTGCAAAACTGTCCTCTATCATAAAGATGTGAGAAGTTTAGTTTTCTATTGGGTAAAGACAATTAGCTAACAAACACAGGTCTATGATTCTCCCCTAGTATCCTCCAGTACATTTTGGCCAGGCACCCCAGTGCTGAAAAGCCATCCCTGCCTTTTGTTCCAGAGAAGTTGAGTTTAGATTCAGTTCTGGGATCTCACCATTGCAACAGCCTTGAATAAAGTATTCTTTGACTGTTTAACTTTGGTGCAATGTTTTATTTGAAACTGAATTAATATCATAACTGAAGTAATGGGTGGTTATGACCAGGGAAGGCTATTAGTGCAAAGATGAGAAGATCTAGGAGAAACATAAGAGGCAAAGAGATACAGAAATACGAAGAGATACAAACAAAAGGAGAACAAAAACCCAAACAAATAAAAAAGGATACTAGAGAGCCACGAAAAGATACTGATTGTTTTTATAGATTGTTTCATAGACTATATTTTGGGAAAGGCTGTCTTAGATGGCATTAAAATTTACCCTTCAGTTAACTAAATGATTGTATACCAATGTAAACTAAATGATTGTATAAGTAAACTAAATGATTGCATACAAACAGGATTATTTTGCTTCTCTGAAATGAATTTTACTGGATTATATTGTAGTGTAAGTACATCTAGTGTAAGACATGCCGTTATGTGTTAAAAGGCATTATGAGAAAGATGTGCATGCTAGTCTTCTGAGGTTACTATAAATATATTGAGGAAAGTGTTGAGTACTTTATACCGTGGGATCTCCTTACATTACTCCTTGAGAACCTTGGAAAACAAATTTCCCTCTGGTTTCTGCACTAGCAATAACTGAACAGCTTTTGCCTCTCTCTTGAATGAAATTTATGGCACATTTTTAGCAACTTATATTGTAGATGTGAGACCATGAAATTATGCTGTGACCTTATTTTCCTACTTTTTCTTTGTGCCCCAAGTTTCTCACCTCCTCAAATTGCTTCTTTTTTATTGAACGTGCATTTATAAACAAACTTTTCATTTTTTTTGGAAACAAATGGAGATTTTTCCATTAGCAAAAATAAATTTTCTGAACTTATTTAGCAGGCCATTTGACTGCATTCTAGCTGTTTTCTTTGGGCAAATTCTGCAATTTTTCTGAGCTTTAGTATCCTTATATGCAAAAATAGAGATAATAGTTCCTCCCTCAAAGTTATTGTGAGGATTGAATGAATTAACAAATCTAAAACACTTATCACACTAGTATTCAATTAGTCTTAACTATTAATTGTATGTGGAAAACAGTGGATTGTGGAAAAAGAAACAATGAAGATAAATAAGACTGAAAAATAATGGAGCCAGAAATTAATATAAGGTATGGTCATCTCTGAACTCTGCTTTAGATCACAGTGTGATTATCTACACACTGACAGAAGTTTCCCATTTGGAGTTGCAACAGAATCACTCATGCAGCTTTCTAACTGTTACAGATGTTTAGGCCGCTCCTTATGACAATATAACGTTAATCCTCAAGGGTTGGGCCAGTACACATATGTTACAAAATATATATTTTCATAGGCTAGGGATCATCACATTTCCTACACAAGTTATCTTGCTTTTCAGTACTCCTTTGGTCCTGCTAACAGTTTTTTGGCTTTCAGGTCCTTAGATAAAATTTTATACCAAAGACAGCAGAAAAGAGTTGAAGGTAAATAAACTGTGCACAGATATTCATTATAGGTGCCCTTGTTAGGAATAATGTTCAGTGCCTTGATAGGCAACTAAATCAGAAGCAATAAGCAGCAGACTTCTGTGGATACAAGAAATAAAATTTATGAAGCTACCCTTATCCATAAAAGGCTATTTTATCCATAGAAAGTTAAAATAATAAATGTATGTGCTATTTTAAAATAATTCACATATCTTGAAAATGGGATACTAAAGTTCATTAGGAAATACAAGTCAAATAACTGGGATGCTTACTTTCGGAGCTAACCTAGATGTAGTCTAAGAATAAAGTAATTATCAGCAGAAATGATGCAGACTTTGTCTTTTCTGAATGATTATACCTATTGATTTTACCTTAGGATTTAGGATTTGTTAAATCCATAGCTCTAGGTATATTGTATGGCAGATCTGACAAGCCAAGTACAACTAATCAAAAGTCACGTTTGTTGCTTGGAAACGTAAATCTGCAGACTTCCTGGACTCCCTGACTACACTGGGACTAGTCTACCTAAACATTAGCTTATTTATCCATGAGAAAATATTGGTCCATGAGAAGTTTCCTAGTACTGGGAAAATAATGTTAAAAATTTTGTCAGAGGGTCCAGTTAGAAGGTGAAAAGATACATTTCTTTATGAGGCTGCTGGAAGAGCACAATCTATCCTATTACAAAAAAAAACCAAAAAACAAAAAAAAACAAAAACCCGATAGCTAGAGTAGGAAGTCTCGCTCTGTCACCCAGGCTTGAGTGCAATGGAGCGATCTCAGCTAAGTGCAACCTCTGTCTCCCGGGTTCAAGTGATTCTCCTGCCTCAGCCTCCCAAGTAGCTGGGATTACAGGCACCCGCCACTACGCCCGGCTAATTTTTGTATTTTTAGTAGAGACGGGGTTTCACTATGTTACTCAGGCTAGTATCGAACTTTATATTTTAGGGAGGGAGCTTGAACCCGGCATGGATGAATAACAATATATTCGTTAAGAAAAATACATGAAACAAGGGAATAAGAACCAAAGTCTGGCGCTTAAACATTCTCATACTTACTGCTTTGGAGACAAAGAATTAGAAAAAGTCAGCTGTCAGCCAAAGCTGCATGCTATGTCAAAAACTTTCTTCCGGTAAGGGAGTGAGAAGAGTCGGAGGATGAAACGAACTTCCACTCCATTTTAGGTAAATAATAATACGTGCGGGTCCAGGTTGACCTAAAAAGAACCCTGGCAGATTAAGAGAAGTAACTATCAGAGTTGTTTTGCTTACTTTGCTTCAAAAAGCCTATTTAAGAAAAACCTGAGTAATTTCAACATATTCCTGGTGATATGACACGGGTACTGAAGGAACTTGCGTGGTAAGAATGAAGAGAAGTGCAATTAAAAACACATATACTAGAATCTGATGCGAAAATAGAGCCAGAACACCTGGTATAGGTCCTATACTGTGGATCTACAATGGGATCTTTTGATGGGAGATGCAGCAGCCATAGTTTCTTACCAGCCAGACATAGAAGTTTTAGAGGCAGTTCCTCCCCAAATTTCCTCTCTTCTACTTTTACCTCCTATCATGTAACAAGTGACTGACATAGACAGGCAAAATATGTTAAAGACAATGAATTTAAAATATTCAATTTTTAATGTAAGAAATGGTAAGAATTAATGGAAATAACATCGATCTTAGCAAATCAAGCATCAATTGGTGTTGAGAGTACTTTTTGCTTGATTCTTCTAAGGCACAGAATATAAAGCTGTTTATTTTAAAAGTCCTTGAAAATGATGGGATAGCCAGAGGGGTATTCAGGGAAATAATTACTCTAATTGCCCATTTTCATGGAATGGATCATTTCACTGTCTTCGTCCCTTCATTTATTTCCTTATAAGCTATTTTTCACCTCCCAACTTACGACAAAACAATCTTTTCTTTATTGCTTCACTTAATGGAAGTGGTTAGAGAATTTAAAAAAATAGAAAAGTAAATAAGGTGAAAATGATAAAACTATGATGATTAAATTAAAATGAATATAATTCAAACTAAAGTACCAAAGAAAAGTTACTCCAAAATCTATTCTTTCTTCCCATTTATTCTCCTGAGCTATAGACTCAACTATACCAGCTCTACTGATCTCTAATTCCTAGGTTTGGCTAATACCAATAATACCACTAAAAGGAGGTACCAAATGGGAAAGGAGAATAACAACATGTTTTTATTATATCTAAGGTATCACCAGTTATTTTTAAATGTACATATAGAGTTTTAGGGTTTTAGATAAAAATTCTAACAATTTCATCAGCATGCTTGTTATGTATCTAATGAAGCTAAAATTTGGCATATCAGCTTTGTAGGTGATTTTGTAGATGCATTATCAAACACTTTAATAAAAATGTGGCTTGTTATGATAATTATAACTAGATTTGCAGTATAGGGATGACTATACGAAAATAATAAAGGAATTTTCAATAAACATGACAACATTTCCATGTCGAGTTGAAGGATGTCCTTTTCAAAGTAGTCATCTAGAGAAATTGTATATTTCTAATTAAAGTTGGTGCTGGTGTTGCATCCCCTTTAAAAGCAACTTGGAGACCATTTATGAAAATGATCCTTACTTTAAGTTGCCTTATTTATCAAAAATTTTTTTTTTTTTTTTTCTTGAGACAGGGTCTCACTCTATCACCCAGGCTTGAGTGCAGTGGCATAATCTTGGCTGACTGTAACCTCCATCTCCCAGGTTCAAGCGATTCTCCTGCCTTAGTCTCCCAAGTAGCTGGGACTACAGGCACACATCACTATGTCCAGCTAATTTTTATGTTTTTAGTAAAGACAGGGTTTCACCATGTTGGCCAGGATGGTCTCAATCTCTTGATCTCGTGATCTGCCCGCCTCGGCCTCCCAAAGTGCTGGGATTACAGGAGTGAGCCATTGTGCCTGACCACTTATCAGAATTCTTACTCTTTGATTCTTACTTATAATTAGTGTTAATGAAAAAGCTAGCTTATAAATGACAGCAGTTATTAAATAATCATTATTTCCAAGATACTACAGTATATGATGTTTTCCATGTCATAAAATATAAGGTATGGGGCCAAATTTAATCCAAACGTGTTCTGTGCTAATAACATTTTAAATTAGGGATATTTAATACACAATATCTGTAGGTTTGGCTTCTATTGGAAATTAAAAACTAAGAGTTAACAACACAGGCAAGTATTTTCTCATGGTAACTATTAGTGGAATTTGAAGAGAGGCTGATTCCTTCAGAAGAACAAATACCTTCCACTTTAGTCTCTGCTCACACATTATACATATACACACTGACATCATGGTGACTTGATTCACATGGAAAGCCAGTTGGCATATAGGTAAAAGTAAGTTTGCATTGTGGATGGCCAAATACTTCAATTTACTTCCTTGCGAGAGAATTATCTATCCTTGCCTTGTAGAACTTGGGTACAGCCTTAGGGTTTGTTTTGGCCAATAAAATGTAGGTGAAATTGAAATTTATCACCTTGAGGCAAAAGCTAATGAACTAGTATGTGGTGCATTACGTCTGGATGCTTAGTTATGAGACAATATTTGGGACAGAGGTTTTCACATCATTTTTGGTCCTGGAGAAAATACTACAAAGAGCAGAATCATAGTTCATAACAAACATGTAGAAGAAGTGACAAATAAATCTTTGTTGCAACCCATTGTGATTTGGAACCATATGTTAACTCTCTCTGATGTAGCCTATCCTGACTTACATGCACATTTAAATTAATTCCCTGGTCCCAGTAAGCAACTGAGTTCATGATCCATGCTTTTCCTTTAGTTCTCCTCTAACTTCTAGAATGTGAAAAATTGAATCTCAGTAAGGTTAAATAATTTGTTCAGAGATCATGAAGTCAGTTTCTGAATATAGATCTGACTCCAAAGTCTATGTGTTTACTTTAATTCCTCAATCTCCTGTTCCATAACACAATCAAGTATTTGAACTATGCCATTATTGCCATTTCTACCTCTTACTATACAGTAAAGATATAAAATGGCTGCAAAATTCACAGATTTCTGAAATATCTAATCAAAGTAGATATGTTACTTTTACATAGTAGTTGCTAAACTAGAATAACATTTTGATAGATTTTCTGATAAATCAATTACAAATACATATATTAATTTTCAATTCTATAGTCTCATGTTTATTTTATAAACCCATAATCTGGACCACTTTAAGATAATTTTAAATCATATTTATTGTTTTGCAAATAATAACCTAGACATTTCTTAATATTTTAAAAACCCCAACACAAAGTAATAAATTTGGCTTCTTTTCCCCACAAAAATGGGAAATACCTTTCAGTAAAGGAAATTTTAAATTATTTTTACACACCAGTTGGTTGCTGGAATTTATAGCTCTTTAACATGACATCAGCAAAAATAATTAGCATCAACTGATTAATACATAAAAGAAAACAGTTTACAATCATATGGTAAGCAAGAAACAAAAACTGATCAGAAAACACCATTTTATAGTAATTGTCAAACTGATAAACTATTACAGTATAGTTTATCCCCAACATCTCTGAGCCCATTGATAGAGTACTTCTATACATATAAAGATATAATAAAGGATATAGTATTTATTGCAACCCCAAATTAAAGGTTGTCAAAATGTATGTAACTTAAATACCCCCCCAACATTGATATAGTGGCTTCTTATTCCTTAAACATAGAAATTCCACTCTTTGCTGTAGAAAGATAAAGTTCTTTCATCAAAAGGCACATTCTTATCTGCAAGAAAAAGAAAAAAAAATACCATAAGTGTCCCTTCTGGAACAATTTTAAAAACATTTAGAAACTATTCAGCAAGATTTGGAGGGGAAGGAAGAAGATAATACAAGTATATAAAATTATTAAAAAGAATACCAATAACACATGCTTATTTTGTCTAGATTATTTCAGAAATTATCTTTTAAATAGAAATTCTAACTTATTAAAGGAATTTTATATTTAACTACTGTGAGTAAAGACTAAGCTATATTCATAATAAAGTTTACCCTCATGTAATATTCATAAATGACTTTAGTGGACTTCAGTAAATGATACAGTTGACTGTTGAATGACATGGGTTTGAACTGCATAGTTCCACTTAAGTTGGTACCACTTAGATTTTTTTCAATAAATATAGTCTAAAGTTTTTTTGAGATCTGAGACAATTTGAAAAATATTACAATGAACTACGTACTTTAGAAATATCAAAAAAGGCCGGGCGTGATGGCTCACACCTGTAATCCCAGCACTTTGGGGGGCCAAGACAGGCAGATCATTGAGGTAAGGAGTTTAAAACCAGCCTGGCCAACATGGTGAAAGCCCGTCTCTACTAAAAATACAAAAATTAGCCAGGCATGATGGCACACTCCTGTAATCCCAGCTACTCAGGAGGCTGAGACAGGAGAATCACTTGAACTTGGGAGGCGGAGGCTGCAGTTAGCAGAGACTGTGCCACTGTACTCCAGCCTGGGCAACAGAGCAAGACTCTGTCTCAAGAAAGAAAAAGAAATATTAAAAATTTAAGAAAAAACTATGCCATGAATGGATAAAATAAATGTAGATGCTGATCTATTGTATCATTTATGATCACAACATATATACAAATCTACTACAAAATGTTAAAACTTATCAAAACTAATGCACATAAGCACAGATTGTACATGGTGCTATTTGCAGCCAAGAGATAAGTAAATATAAAGATGCAGTATTAAATCATAACTGCAGAAAATTAACTGTAGTACATAGTGTACTACTGTAGTAATTTCACAGTCCCTTCTAGTTATTATTATGGTGAGTTCAAGTGTTGTTGGTATTTACTTAAAACACCATGTGACACTAATCATCTCCACCTGGGCAATTCGTATCTCCAGTAAATTGTGTATTTTAGTAAAAGTGATCTCTCATGATTCTCACATAGTTTCTACTGCACTTAGTGCAATATCATAAACCTTGAATAACATGATGACACCCATACAAAATGCCACTATTGATAATGGAATTGCTTCAGCTGGAAGCAGAAAAAGTCATGACATTACAAAAAAAGAGCTGGATTGCTTGATATGTATTGTAGATGGAGGTCTGCAGCAGGGGTTGCCTGCCATTTCAAGAAAAATGAATCCAGCCTAAGGACCACTGTAAAAAAGGAAAAGAAAAACAAAACAAAACTGTGAAACTGTCACTGTAGTTTCATCAGCAAGCACAACATCTTTGCACTTTTTTTGAAATAACTTTTTATCTCATATTGAAAATTAAGCTTTTATGTGGTTGCATGATTGCTATAAGAAATGCAAACCTACAGACTCTAATATGATTTGAGAAAAAGCAGATTCATTATATTATAATCTAAAGCAAAAGGAAGGTGGAAGATCTAAAGCTGAAAAATTTAATGCCAACAAAAGATGGTTTAATAATTTCAGAACGGGGTTTGGCTTAAAAAAATTGTCAAGATAAAAGGAGAAGCAGCTTCTGTTGACCAAGAGGCAACAGACCAGAGTCCCCAGAAACCATTCAGAAAATCACTGAGGAGAAAGGACATCTGCCTAAACAGTTTTTAATACAGATGAAAGTGCCCTGTTCTGGAAGAAAAATGCCACAAATGACACTTACTAGTACAGAAGAGAAGTAAGCAGTATGATTTAAGACCGAAGGGATAGGCTAACAGTACTGTTTCATGCAAATGCAGTAGAGTTTCTCATCAGGATTGCCCTTACATACAAAGTTGCTAACCACCAAGCTTTGAAGGGAAAAGATAAACACCAGCTGCCAGTCTTTTAGTTGTACAGCAAGAAGACCTGGATACTGAAACCTCTTTTTCTGGATTGGTTCCATTGACGCTTTGTCCCTGAAGTCTGGAAGTACACTGCTAGTAGTGGACTAACTTTTACAGTGCTTTTGATACTGGACAGTGCCCTGGGCCACAAAGAACCCCATGAATTCAACACTGAACGCATTAAAATGGCCTCCAAATACAATGTTTCTAATTCAGCTTTGAGATAAGGGGGCCGTAAGGATGCTTAGGCTCATTACACCCAGTTACACTATGGAAAGGTTTATTCAACACTATGGAAGAGATCCCAATAGAGAGAACATCATGAAAGTCTAGAAGAAATATACCATTGAATATGCTACCATTTTATTGAAAAAGGCCTGAAAGCCATCAAGTGCAAAACAATAAATTCTGCTGGAGGAAACTGTTTCAAGATGTTGCGCACGACTTCACAGGATTTACAATAGAGCCAATCAAGGAAATCATGAAAGAAATTGTAGATATTGCAAAAAAAAAAAAAAAAAAAAAAGGTGGGGAATAAAAGATGTCAAGATAAAGATCTTGGAATAATTCAAGAGCTAAGTGACATTCCAAAGGAACAATGAACAGAAAATGACTTCAGATGGGTGCTTCTGAACCAGTGCCACATGATAAGGAAGAAGACATAGAAGAAGCTGTACCAGAAAACAAATTGACAGTAGTCAATGTGGCAGAAGGATTCCAATTATTCAAGACTGCTTTCAGCTTCTTCTATGACATGGACCTTTCTGTGATATGGGCACTAAAACTAAAGCAGACTGTGCAAGTAGAATTGGTACCAATAGAAACAGTTTTAGAGAAATGAAAAGGCAAAAAACTCAGATGTGTTTCTGTAAAGTTACACCAAGTGTGCTTGCCTCCCCTTCCACCTCCTTCACCTCTTCTGCCTCTACCACCCCTAAGACAGCAAGACCAGCCCCTCTTCTTCCTCCTCCTCTTCAGCATTCTCAACGTGAAAATGAGGATGAAGACCTTTATGAGAGCCACTTTCACTTAATGAACAGTAAATATATTTTATCTTCCTTATGATGTTCTTAATAACATGTTCTTTTCTTTAGCATACTTTGTCGTAAGAAAGTAGTATATAATACATATAACATACAAAATACATGTTAATTGACTGTTCATGATACTGGTAAGTCTTCCAGTTAACAGCAGGCTATTAATAGTTAAGTTTTTGGGAGTCCAAAAGTTACACGAGGATTTCTGATTGTGTAGTTGGTGCTCCTAGCCCCCATGTTATTCAAGGGCCAACAATAGTTATTCATTTCTATGGTTTCTATAAATACAGTTCTTTGTTCCTATTTCTAACCTTCAGAAATGAGGGTTACTAAGGCTACAAGGTACTAAGTATAATCTATAAAACAATCAATGCTTTGGATATTTATAATACGGTAACAAAAATTATCCATACTAAAGACAAGATTTCCAATAAACATTACAATGGGGCAAGTTTGCCCATTTACTCTTATTGCCTAACTAGTTTATTGTAATATAAAACTATATTTTCAACACACACATTTTTATAGATTTTCATTCAAATTATACAACTTACTTTACTACTACTTAATCTAAATCCTGGCTTCCAAAAAAATTTCTGCTAGTAAGAGCCATCATAATGAAAAGCATTTGATCAAACCAAATTAAAACAAACAAACAAACAAAAAAACCCAAAGTGTGCAGATTTTACAAACTTAATAAATCTTCCTTTATAATCATCAGTAACATTTAGAACTTCATTGGAAAAACATCTGAAAATGAATAATGCTCTTTTTCATCTTGTGTTATCTGAATCTTTAGTCAGGAGTCTGTAATAGTTCTCTAAATGATTAGTATAAGAATAATGAGGTTCTAATATATTTTTACTTTGAAAGCAAATTTAATCCTTTACAAAATATACTGAAGGTTATTTTAAAAAACGAAAACAAACAAACAAAAAAACATGTAACACTTAGAATTCTATCGTATAGGCCTTGTTCTTTTAATGCTTGTAACCCATGATAATACTGATAATGAATTTGTGGACTATGAAGAAAAGTCAATCTGTAAAATCAAAGTTGCAGTTTCATAAATGAGGAAAAGAACACAAAATGACTAGAACCTAATCCAAATTCTATCACTAAATAGCCTTTTGAACTTGACTATATATGAGACCCTAAGGAATTTCTACAATATTTTTTTCAAATAGAAAAGAAACTACTATATAAAGAGTCTCTTAACGTATGGTTTCAGAAAGGCTTTTTGAGACTGATAATTAATCTCAAAACATATGCAAATAAGCATAACTGTCTATTATGATCTATCAATCATATTACATTGTGTCCAACATTTTCTTGAATCTGTTTATAAGACTGTATGACCAGTTCTCTCATTTAGAGTATTTCATTCCTTGAGTGGGAATTTCATCAGCATTCCATTCTGGATGTTTTCATGCTGTTCAGCAGCTACTATAGGAACCAACACTCCACACTCCCTCCCTGGCATCACTCAACCACAGACCAAATGTAATACTGAAGAAGGCATTCTTATTTATATGCTCTATTGGAAATTTTTTTAACTCATCAAGAATTAAACCAATTCTCTTCCAGCCTTAAGCATGGTCTTCCAACCTTAAGTGAGGTCTCAAATTCCTGAACTCAAATTATCCGCCCACCTCGGCCTCCTGAAGTGTTGAGATCACAGGCGTGAGCCACCATGCTGGGCCTTCATAGGCTCTTATTTGATTAACTTGTATCTTAAAAAACAAAAAAACCAAAACAAAAAAACCTTTAACTCAGTTGCCACCTACTCACTGAAATCCATGTTGCTATCCCTCAGTTGCTCTTTCTCAGGAATCCCATAGCAGTTTGAAAAAAGTGGAGTGTTAATATGGTATGAGAAAAATAGCAAAGGATTCCTATTCTCTGGAGAGGTGATATAGAAGTTGTAGAAGGTAGACTGGTTGACTCAAAAAAATGCCGCAGGCCTGGTGCGTGGCTCACATCTGTAATCCCAGAACTTTGGGAGACCGAGGTGAGTGGATCACCTGAAGTCAGGATTTCAAGACCAGCCTGCCCAACATGGTGAAACCCCGCCTCTACTACAAATACAAAAAATTAGCCTGGCATGGTGGCAGGCGCCTGTAATCCCAGCTACTTGGGAGGCTGAAGCAGGAGAATCGCTTGAATCCGGGAGGCGGAGGTTGCTGTGAGCTGAGATCACTTCATTGCAGTCCAGCCTGGGCAACAAGAGCCAAAATCTATCTCAAAACAAACAAACAAACAGACAACAAAAACAAACAAACAAACAAACTCTGCAACAGAACCAGGAGCACACAGTATAATCCTAGTGGGTCTGTTAACAGGATGCTCTTTCGGCAATAATGGCAGGGATAGAGGCTGTGCTCCAAAACCAAGCAGGACAAGCTATCCCTCACCCATGGCCAGCAAAGATAGAAGACTGCAAGTGTGATGGTTAATACTGAGTGTCAACTTGATTGGACTGAAGGATACAAAGTATTGATCCTGGGTATGTCTGTAAGGGTGCTGCCAAATGAGATTACATTTGAGTCAGTGGGCTCAGAAAGGTAGATCCACCCTTAATCTGGGTTGGCACAATCTAATCAGCACCAGCATGACTGGAATATAAGCGGCAGAAAAGTGTGAAAGGAGAGACTGGCCTAGCCTCCCAGCCTACATCTTTCTCCTGTGCTGGATGCTTCCTGTTCTCGAACATCGAACTCCAGGTTCTTCAGTTTTGGGACTTGGACTGGCTTTCCTTGCTCCTCAGCGTGCACATGGCTTACTGTGGGACCTTGTGATAGTGTGAGTTAATACTTAATAAATTTCCGTACATATATATTCCATTAGTTTGGTCCCTCTAGATAACCCTAATACAGTAAGTATGACCTTTCCTATGAACGGTACTATATTTCAGAGTTTATAAGACACACATTTTTCACAATTTAAAATCTCTGAACTTCAGATGCATCTTTCAATTGATGGCATCTTACAATAGCTGTCAGACGGGGGCAGTTCTTACATAGTTGCCATTGGCTGTATGTGTGGATCAAAGCTCTTTGCATTGTTGTCACTTTGAGTGAATTATATGCATTGTTGGTATTATAAGGATGAATTTAATGAGGTTAAAATACCTTCAAAAAGTTTATTTCATGAATCACCATTGAAGCAATTTTTTTTGTATGCAGAAAGACATAAAAGAGAATAGTAAACTATAATTAATATCAGTGAAGCAAATATTTAGCACTAAACGATGACATTAATCCCATACATGCTTGCCAAAAACAAATATCTCTTAACATGGAAAGATACCCCGGATAAATGAAAACCCTGCTAGTTTCTGTTTTGAGAAACTACTATACACCAAACAATACAACTGCAAACATAAATTGCCAAATTCTTCAGAAGGAAAGAACAATGAAAAAGTACTGAGAGTCTAGTGTGCACAATTCCTGTATAATTTAGAAACATCACGGTCGGGCACAGTGGCTTATGCCTGTAGTCCCAGCACTTTGGGAGGCTGAGACGGGTGGATTATCTGAGGTCAGGAATTCAGGACCAGCCTGCTCAACATGGTGAAAACCTAGCTCTACTAAAAAATACAAAAATTATCCAGGCGTGGTGGCAGACATCTGTAATCTCAGCTACATGGGAGGCTGAGACAGGAAAATTGTCTGAACCTGGGAGCAGGAGGTTGCAGTGAGCCGAGGTCGTGCCATTGCACTCCAGCCTGGGTGACAAGAGCAAAACTCTGTCCCAATAAAAAAACAAACAAACAAACAAACAAAAAAAACAAAAAATCGCTACATCATTTCACAATTTAACTGACAGCTATTTCTTTTCTTTCTTAATGATCTGCTTAAAATTAATGGTGTCTTAGATTAATTGAATAATGAAGTCTGTCTCCGAAGAACTTGGATCAATTTGAAGTGAAGAGAGAGGAGAAATAAGGAGTAGAATTTTTATCAGGATGATATTTACATCCTGAATTGACAAAATTTAAGCTGAAAATAATGGAACTAACTGGAATTTTCAGTTTTCCACCATTATAATATAAAATAAAGAAAAACTAAGAATGTTATATTCTTGCTCAACTACATTATATGGCAGTGACATGGATTACCAGTACCCATACATCTATTTCAATTATATAGTCTCACATGAAAACAAACATAAGTAACCACAACATTTAATGCCTTGATGGCTTTCAACATATTTGAATAGGTATGCAACACATTGACCTATGCATGCTGCTAAGCTTAATAGATAAAAATATTTTAAAAATTAAACATTCATTCTTCTAATCACCAAACGTGTTGAGTTTTTATTAACTGTGAGGAATATCACTTGGTACTGAATGGGATGATGGTGATCAAAAATTAGAGAAAAAAATATTAAAAAAAGAAAAACAATATCCTTCTTTATTAGTGCAAAACTATAAATGAAGCTTGGAAATAATTCAGAAGAACAAAAAACATTGGCCTAGAAGGGAAGCCTGAATTCTAGTGTCATCCTGATCAATTATTTGCTGGATATTCTTAAGTTTTTTGGATTTTTGTTGTTATTTTGGATAAACTAAATAGTTTTCAATTAAGACTAAGGACTGTCTTTTTAGGGTAGTCTACAAGATTAAAACAGGCAATTACAGAGATCAAAAACTGGGAAATATTTTAGAAGTGCAGTCCAACTATATTATTTGGCAGGCAATTTGGTAAGAAGGAGGAATCAAGATTCAAGAGATTGGTCTAAGGGCATTCAGTCAATAACAGAAGCTCAAGAAGCACTTAAGTCTATATGATTATGTTCTGTTGGTCCTTATTTTATCATAATATTTCTCAGTTCTGGAGGGTTTAGTCATTGAAATCTGAAGATTAGATCCTATGTCAAATGCTCAGTTTTCTATCATTTATAGAATTTCTACTGTACTAAAAGAAAAAAAAATGCTGCTCTAGTTATAGCAATGGATTCCTATTTCTTCTATAAACAAACAGACTATAAAATAATAAACAACCAAGACATTCTACTAGTATGCACTATGCTGTATCCTACACATTTATTGTACTGGATACCTCTTCTTTCTCTACGAAACTGCTATTCATAAATAATAATGTCTTAGAATCCATGCTTTCATTCAGTGACTCCCATCCCAAATATTTCTTTTTCATCAGTAGCCAAATTTAATGTTCAGCAAAATTTTGAAAAAAATTATATATAAGTTCATTTTGCCACCTGTTTAATGACAAACACAGCAAAGTTCCCTTTAAGAGAAAAAATTAAGTAGGAACGATCCTACCACCAACATACCAGTGAACAAACTAAATATAAATTTCTAAAGTAAATATTAGTACTTTAATACAATCTTATATTCTATTTATTTTGACTAAGGTTAGTATTTATTCTGATACTATGTTATACCCAACAATTAAGACAGTGTTTTAGAAATTAGAACTACAGTATTTTCAAATTGATAACTGTTTGAATAAGATTTTCTTAATGAGGGTTTCTCACTAAACACTTGTATCAAATCTGCAATCTAATTCTGATATACTGATGTTAATAACCAGGAAATATTTCATGGCCAAGTACCTCACTGAGCACAAAATGTAATCAACACGTACAATACAATAGTATATTTAATGAAGCATAACAGCAGTAGCCAAAAAGCAAATGTAGGGCTTTTTAAATTACATATTTGGCAGAAATTACTAAAGTAGCCTGAAATGACAGAAATATTAGCTTTTAGAATCTGTTACCAAGATTGTCAAAATGTCCTCTAGTTTATATCATTATAAAATAATTATTATTTAAAATGATCATAGGCCGGGC
>NW_012115488.1:19418330-19422926 GCF_000951035.1 Colobus angolensis palliatus | reverse complement strand
GCCACTGCACTCCAGCCTGGGCGACAGAGCGAGACTCCATCTCAAAAAAAAAAAAAAAAATAATAATAATAAAATGATTATAAACTAATTTTAAAACTTAATTTTTATTTTTAATTATTATGGATACATAATAGTTTTACATATTTGTAAGGTACATGTGATATCTTTATACAATCATACAATGTGTAATAATCAAATCAGGGTAATTTAAAAATAAATTTACTAAATCAAACAAAATAGCAAGAAGGTATTGTTTCCATTTGTTGTTTCATGCTGTAAAGCATTCTTTTAAACTTGTGTTTCTTCAGATTGCTTATGAGAATTTGTCTCCATTTTGCTTTGAGAAAAGCGATAGTAATTTTTAGTCAGCATATGTGGCCACTGACTCTTCATTGGTTTTTTTTTCTGGAAAAGCTGAAAATTCTACCAACAGTTCAAGAACTGAGATTTGTTTTTCAGTTTTATAATTCCTTTGTGCAAAATGATTCAGCAACTAAATAAAAAAAAATGCCTCTAATTAACAAAATTAGGGTAACAATAGCACATTCAATAAAAGTTATATTAAGCAGCACAAACTTTTTTTCCAGAAACCTACAATTTTTCCCCATTTGATTGTACTGGGCCTCAATGGTTAACATACAAGACATAGTTGGTGGAATGGTGGTTTGCTACTTAATATCTACTCCACCTCAACTGAGAAGTCTGAGCTAATCATGGTACTTCCATTTTCCTCCCCAGGTCCTAGTTTATGAATGATCTCATAATCTAATCCTGGACAAGGGTGTGAAAAAAATAAAAATAAAAAACAACTGTGTTGGAGGACTTTATGGAAACCTTTCTCATTCTTAAGAAAGATACATAAAAGAGTGTGGCCCTGACTTCCAGTTAAAGTTACCATCTGGTTGTAATTATAGGAACTGCTGGTACAATCCTCTTATCAACCTAAGAATAAAACCAATACAGAACAATGAGCAGAACCAAGGGAATCACAGAGGAGAGGAGCAAGACCCTTGAAGTACTGTGCCTGCTGAGGCCCCTATCTATGATATTCTGTTACATGAAAAAACACACTTCCTTTAGAAAATTTATATTAAACCATATATTGGTGTTTTCATATGGTTCAATTTAATATAAAGAAACAGAGAAAATACCCCACATCTTAATGACCAACAATATTTTCATGTATTTAAGACCACATTAAAAAGCACCCCTCTCAGAAAAAGCTGACTAGAAAAACTAGTTTTGTAAAATTATAAGCAAGGAAATTCATTTGCGTCTCTGGAAATGACTTGCTTCCTGTTATTCTGTGGATAGAATCTTGAAAATGAAGAGGGACTAATTTTAAAAACCGTTAAACAAGAAGACAGCACCAGTAAGGGATGAGCTCACAAGAATTATTAAAAGTTATACTGTAGACTAATTATATTCTGTACTACAATTGAAAAGGCAGACAAATCATACTACTTATATGCTTTATTTTGGGACCTATGTATTTGGAAAATTAACAGTAATACAAGTGGTAGTATAGAAGACATAGTGAGCAAAATCTAGAATTATCCTCTTTAGGTGTAGTATAAATCAAATAAATATTAAACAAATGGAATGAGATTGATTGCAGGATATTGCAGATGAAGCCATTTGAACTAAGCCTCAGTTTTCCTATCTTTCAAATAAGAACAATAGGAACTACTCTGCAAGAAATGTTTTTAATTATTTCATAGTGAATTTAGATCCTAGCATAGTCTCTGATACATCCTGCACTAAGGGTGTATTTTATTAACAAGCAGCTGTCACAATCACTCCTATTGTAGTTCTGTTACTTCACTCTGTCCAGGCCAGAAATAAAAATTCCTTTTATGAAAAACTGCACCATTTACTTAGATATTCTTTTCTGCTCTGGCTTTTAGTTATTTAAATATTATCCCCGCCCCATACCCCCAGCAGAATTTAGGTTCTTTGCTAATTTTTATTCAGTAAGAGTCTAATTTGGATGAAGAATTGTAACGAGAGAAGTAAACAGCAACAGAAGTAAAGCCAAAAACTGTATTGCTAAAAAGTTAAGATAACTGAAGTAGGACTTAGTAATTTCTAATAAAATATTTACTCCAAGAGCGAAAGCTGGACCAAGTCATCAGTTTAAAAATAACATTTTCAGTTTGAGGCCAGGTGCGGTGGCTCACGTCTGTGATTCCAGCACTTTGGGAGGTTGAGGCAGGTGGATCACCTGAGGCCAGGAGTTTGAGACCAGCCTGGCCAACGTGGTGAAACTCCATGTCTACTAAAAATAAAAAACATTAGCCAGGCTTGGGGGCGCACATCTGTAGTCCCAGCTACTTGGAAAGCTGAGGCATGAGAACAGCTTGAACCTGGGAGGTAGAGGTTGCAGTGAGCCGAGATTGTGCCACTGCACTCCAGCCAGGGGGACAGAGCAAGATTCCATCTCAAAAAAACAAAAACAAACAAACAAACAAAAATTATAAGTTCGGAAATCTGTGGAACTATATGTTTCTTTGTCCTTTAGAATCCAATTCAGTGGTACATTGTGCTCACATATAGACTTCATTGATCACATAAAAATAATGATTGGTTTATACAAGACTGTCTTAACCATGTAGTTAGGACGTTTTCACAGAGTTTAAAACTGGCTCAAGTGCTGTTTTATTAGGAAATGTCACATTCTATTAAGAAAAAAAAAAAAAACTTTACTTGAATCAACTTTACTACATTTAATTAGACAGATTAATATAACTTCTTTAAGCAGGAATACTACTGAACTGTTTGTATATATGTATGTATGTATGTATGTATTTATTTATTTATTTGAGATGGAGTCTCGCTCTGTCACCCAGGCTGGAGTGCAGTGGTGCGATCTCGGCTCACTGCAAGCTCCGCCTCCCGGGTTCACGCCATTCTGCCTCAGCCTCCTGAGTAGCTGGGACTACAGGCGCCCGCCACCACAACTGGCTAATTTTTTTGTATTTTTAGTACTGACGGAGTTTCACTGTATCAGCCAGGATGGTCTCAATCTCCTGACCCCATGATCTGCCCGCCTCGGCCTCCCAAAGTGCTGGGATTACAGGCGTGAGCCACAGCGCCCGGCCTGTTTTATTTATTAAATCATATTGACAATATTTAAAAGTACTTCTATAAAACTTTCAACAGTTCTAAAAAAAAAAAATAATAATCAGGAATATCAGAGTCAGCAAGGGAATCATCTTTTCAGTTCAATGGTAAAACCCAAACTGCAACAGTTATATGTTTCCTGATATTCTTTGATGGCTGACTTTAATTTGCCTTGGTTAACAAAATATGTGGCCAATATAATCAGTCAGCAACATATAACACATGTAACTATAGCCACCAGAGACTTTGCTGTAAAAATGGTTGTAAAACCTACTCTTTCCATTGCAGGGTATTTGCAGCAATCTTGGCAATGGAAAGTAGATTTATTGACAACAATAACAACAGTAAAAGATGCCACATTTCTGGACCTTTCTATTACTTTATAATAAAGTAACAGTAAAATAATATATATACACACATATATATATACACACTTAAGTATATACTTTATATATTGAAGTACATATATTTATATATTTACTGGAACATATAAATATAAATTTAAATAAATATTTCTACATATTTATATATTTATTGCTATATATGTATATATTTAAGTACGTAATCACAACGAAAAGCAGTTATGTGAAAATTATGCACATAATTCACCACTTAACTGTTTTCTAAAATCCAGGATTTTATGGAGAAATTTCTTGATAAAGCAATTTACAATTACATTAGAAGTAACAGAAAATCTGAATAGCTCTATGTGTATTAAATAACTCTTCCCATTCAATAAAAAAGTCCATTCACTTAACAGTTTCACTCATTTGCTCTATTAAATACTTCAGGAAGAAATAATAGCAGTGTTACACACATTTGTACACACATAGATGCAAAAGGAATCACTTCCCAACAAATTTGATGAGAAACAGAAACCCTAATTTCAAAACATGATAAAGATACTATAAAAGACACACACACACACACGTATATATATACACACATATATGTGTGTGTCTTTATAAACACTTGAAGAAAACATTAGTGAATTGAACCCAAGTATATAAAAGGATATAAAACCCAGTATATAAAAGGATACCATGACAAAGGAGGATTTGTCTCAGGAATATTATGTTGGTTTAACATTCAAGAATCAATTAATGAAATTCACCATATTTATTTACTAAAAGGAAAAAAACAATCAGTACATGCAGAAAAAGTACGTGACAAAATTCAAAACTATTCATGATCAAAACTCAGCAATCGGCGGAGCAAGATGGCCGAGTAGGAACAGCTCCAGTCTCCAACTCCCAGCGCGAGCGACACAGGAGACCAGTGATTTCTGCATTTTCAACTGAGGTACTTCATCTCACTCGGGAGTGCTGGACAATCGATGATGGTCAGCTGTTGCAGCCTGACCAGTGAGAGCTGAAGCGGGGCGAGGCATCGCCTCACCTGGGAAGCGCAAGGGGGAAGGGAATCCCTTTTCCTAGCCAGGGGAACTGAGACACACAACACCTGGAAAATCGG
>NW_012115488.1:19380158-19413137 GCF_000951035.1 Colobus angolensis palliatus | reverse complement strand
ATAGTAGGAAATTTACTTATGCTAACAAGCAATATCTACAAAAAAAACCTGACAGCTAACCTACTTAATATTGGGGCTAGCCTTATCTGATATTTACTTCCTATAATGCTACAGCAATAAAAATTATTTGATATACAATATGCATATAATCTGGGATATACTATTTTAAAATCCACCTATTATCAATCTTAATTCCCTCTGCAATCTTTGGCCATCTTTGTCATGTAAGTGAACAAATTTACAGGATCTAAGAGATTACGATGTAGGCATTATATAGCTGTTCTGGGAAATCCTTGGTCAAGTTCCTCTTTCAGTGCCTAAAGAGATCTTATATATCCACATAAGTATAGACTTTTTCTTCCAATTTACTGGGGGGAAAATGGTGTTAACCATGGGTATCATTTGTTACTAAAGTGAGCCACAATAAGATCAGTGTGCAGGTTTCACACAAGAAAAGTTAAAAATGTTTAATGAAGTGATAGTGTAATGCATGTTTAACCTCTAATATCAACATTAAAAAATCAGATAGGGTTCTGCCCATTGAATTAAAAAGTCAGACAGGGTCCTTCTTCAAATAAAGTAATGGTGTTTGGAATGTATATCTCATTGTAGAAAAAATTTCTAAGCCACAGAAGGTAACAGGAATAAACACACTTCTTCTCACACCTCTTTAAAAATGCTGTTACATGGTAAAAATGTGGCCACCTTCTCCAAATTACACCCACCCTGATTCCCGACCTCTGTGCTTAGACTGAAAAAAATAGCACAGATATCTAGGATCCAGTGTGAGTGTAATTTAAATGATGTTTAATATTGTTTCAAGACGAGAATAAAGGAATAAAAAAACTGTATGACCATTCTTTGCTTCTTTGTGCCCTGAAATATCCATCCTTATTGCTCATTTAAAAAGAGAAAAGGAAATCTGGCTTAGAGAAGAGCATTATTCCTGATTTAGTCAAAAACCCAAAATTGCAAATCCCAACTTTATATCTAAGACTCCTTCATTCTGCATTGTGGAGATAAATATATATATATATATTTTGTTAAATGCATGAGGCTGAGCATTTTGTCCATTTTTATGCACTATTGTATGCATCCCCAGAGCTTAGTAGAGTGCCTGGGGCACATGGTAGTTAATCGGTGCTTTTAATGAAAGAATGAATCTATCCAATTTGCTCTGCCCAGTGGGATATCATCTTATAGGCATCTTGAATTCCTCATCGTTAAAACTGATTTCACATTATCCGACCCATAATTCTGCTCCCAGAAATTTACCCTGAAAATCCACCTCCAACAATACAAAAATACATCTGCACAAAGTTATTCATTGCAGTACTATTTATAATTACAAAACAACTAAAACCTACCTAAATGTCAAACCATAGGTGACTGAATAAACGATAGTTATCATGCTATAGCCACTATTGAATATGCAGCTGTAAATAAGTATATATATATAAAATAGCCTCTATAGAGTAATATGTAGCTCTGTCATATATGTTCATATACATATGACATAGTAAATGACATGACTTATAGTTACATATTACTCTATAGTGAGTATAATGCATACATATATATGGCATGACATATATCAAATACAACAAAAAAGTATAATAGAGCATATATAGCATATTACATCTTATGTAAGAAATGAGGTAAACATAAGAAATACAGGTTTCTGTCAACTTTTACCAAAAAAACTACAGGGAAGATAAACCAGAAAATAATGAAGGTGTTTATCTTCAAAGGATGAGATGGGAAGAATGGAATAGAGAGTGGAAAGTATACAAGAGAGACTACAACTTTTGTGTGTGTCTGTATATATTTGTGTGTGTTTACATTTTATGTATAGTATTAACTTTTGGAAGCATGTCTGTGTTTTCCTTATAAAATAAAACAAAAATAGGAAAGGAAGAAGAAACCTAAAACAGAAAGCAAACTAAACTAAATGAAATTATATTTCAAATGACTACTATGAGCATACTGAAGAGGAGTGTGGGAAAGAACTAAGCCAAATTATTTATGAACACAGTATCTTACTATGTATCCTTAGTACTGGACATGATGGGACAGTGAGAAGAAAACTGCAAACTTTCATAAATTTTTTTAGAAAGCTTTTTTTTAAGCAACGCAATTCTTTAATAGGCAAAGAAACTCAGAAACTAATTCAGTTTTATTATAGGACTGAACTGATTAGTAGAAGTATTGAAGCCAGACATCTCATGACAGTAGAAAAACACAATTATGGAAAGGAAGCAGGCCAAAAAGAACCCACTAGAGACAAACTGGAATGGAAGGTGTGAAGTGATAATATCTAAAGTACACATATATGGGTGTATATGCAAGCACATGGACACCAGGTGTATTTATGTCTAAATAATATATAAATACATACATTTAGTGGAACTGTGTGCTGAAAGGCCCAGAAACAAAGTCAATCCAGTTGCAAAGACTTTACTGAATGCTCATTCAAAGAAACCAGGGTTCTATGGAGAAATGCCTGATTTCAAGGTTGAATCCAAAAGGAGTCTAGAACATCTGGTGAGGCTGGAAAGTAAGGAGGTATTTAAAAAAAATGGGACCGAGTTACAAGGACAGAAACCATTTTGAAGAAGCTCCCACTGACCATATCTGGGACCACATGTGCACTAAAATAAGTACAGCAATGAATTATGAACCTTTGAAAAAGAGAAAATCATCATTACATATTGATGATAGATAGACAAGGAAGAAGGGAAGGTTTTTACTTATAGGAGAATGTCAATGCTGACTGGTAAACAGAAAAGAAATAATGAAGTTTGAAAATAATTGTGTTCTAACTTTCATAAAGAAGATTAGATCAGGCAAGAATTGTGATGAATAGATGTTAAACATGGGGAGAAATTTAGATGAGAAATATGATATTTTCATGATTGTAAAATATTTCCTCATTAGTTATGGAGGGGAAAAATCATTAACACAATGGAGAAATTGAGGAAAACCTTAAACAGGTACATAAAAATTATCACTGCTAATGAAGTACAAGTGGACATCTGTGTTTCCAGATATGATATCATATCTCCTAAAGGGAGATAGCATGAAGTAAGTAGTATTTCAACTAAGAATGAGGAACCTGAATCTAATTATGAGGAAACATCAGAACATCAGATAAATACACAATGAGAGGAACGAATTCTTCTGTATACCTATTATGAGAGAAAAAAGGAACACTCAAGAGAATAAGATAAACTGCTAATAACTAGTAAATCTGGAAAATAAGTATAGAATATGTTGTACTGTTTTTATTCTTGTAAACTTTCTGTAAGTTTAAAATTATTTCCAGACAAAATGGATTTTTAAAAAAGTACTGCGTGAATATATGCTTCTTGAAGAAAAAAAATCAGATAGCTATAGAAAGAAAACTGAAGATGAAAAATAAACTGTTAACCTCTCTAACTCATCTTTTCCCCACTGGCAGCCAAATTTGACAAAGTCAGAATATTTTTTTGTTTGTTTTGTTCTGCTCTTTAATGTATCTCAAACACCTAGACCAGTGCTTGGGAAGTAAATAGCTGCTACATCATTCATTTGTTGGATAAATTAATGAACAGGTAAATAGTCATGTGCTGTTCCTGTCACTTTATTTAGATATATATTAAAGTTTTGCCTTATTTATTGAGTAAATTGGGTCAAATTACTAAATAACTCAAGATGATTTCATTCTTATCCCTGAAACATGCTTTATCATTATTATAACCAATTCTCACTCTTTCACTCTGAAAACAGGACTTACATCTTGGTTAAGATGTTTATTAGGGCAGGTAATTAATACTTTCCAAAGCTGCTTAAATAATTCACTCCTCTCTGCCTTTCCTGCTGTATCTGTAATACAAGTCATCCCATGCCTTTGCACCATCTAATTACTTTTCTTCTTTGTCACCTTACTCTTTATCTTGGTGCCCTTCAACCCACGCAGTCAGGGTAACCTTCAAAACATAACTTTGTAGTCAAAGTTTCCCTTCTCTTAAAATTTTCAAAATGATTTTTATGGCCTATAGAATTCATGATTAGCATAGATTACAACTGTTTCATGAACTTTTTATTTTTCCATTTTTACTGAGGCATAATTGGCAAATAAAAATTGGATATGCTTAAGGTGTTTACCTTGATGTTATGATGTGCATATACTATGTGAAACAATCACTGCAATCACGCTAATCAACATATCCATCACCTCTTGCGATTACCATATTTTTGTGTGTATCAAGAATAATGAACATCTACCCTCCTATCAAACTTAAAAGTATACAATACTGTATTGTATTGTTAACTATATTCACATTCTTGTACAAGTTATTCATCTTGCATAACTTACTCATCTTGCATAAATGAACTTACTCATTTTGCATAACTAAAAATTTGGATCCCTCGCCTAACATCTTCCTGTTTTCCCTTCTCTGCAACCCCTGGCAATCCCTATTCTATTCACTACTATAAGCTTGACTATTTAGATTCCATATATAAGCAAGCTAATGCAATATCTGTCTATGTTTGGATTGTTTCAAATAACATAAATTCCTCTATGTTCATCCACGTTGTTGCAAACGTCCAGATTTTCTTCTTTTTCTTTTTTAAGGCTGAATAATATTCAATAGTATATTATACATATAATTATATATATTTATATATATATACATATGTCATACTTTTCAAATTCATTTATCTGTTGATATGGTTTGGCTGTGTCCCCACCTAAATCTCATCTTGAATTGTAGCTCCCATAATCCTCATGTATCATGGGAGGAACCTGGTGGGAGGTAACTGAAACCTGGGGGCAAGTTTTTCCCATGCTGTTTTCATGATATTGAATAAGTCTCACGAGATCTGATGGTTTTATAAAGGGTAGTTCCCCAACACAGGCTCTATTGTCTGCCATCATGTAAGATGTGCCTTTGCTCCTCTTTTGCCTACTGCCATGATTGTGAGGCCACCCCAGCCGTGCAGAACTGTGAGTCCATTAAACCTCTTTTTCTTTATAAATTACCCAGTCTCGGATATTTCTTCCAAGCAGTATGAAAATGGACTAATACATCTGACAATGCACATTTAGGTTATTTCTACAACTTGGTTAATGTGAATAATACTGCAGTGAACATGGGAGTGCAGATCTCTCTACGCAATGATTTCCTTTGGATATATATCCAGCAGCAAAATTGCTAAATCATAAGGTAATTATATTTTTAATTTACTGAGGAATTTCTGTACTGTTTTCCATAACAGCTGTGCCAATGTACATTCCCACCAACAGAGTCATGTGCCCATTTTAAAATCAGATTATGTGAGATTTTTGGCTAATAAGTTATATGCATTCCTTATATATTTTGGATATTAACTCATATACATATATATATGGTTTATAAATATTTTATCCCATTATTTAAGTTCCTTTTCACTCTGATGATTATCTCCTTGGCTGTGCAGAAGCATTTTAATTTGATGCAACCCCATTTGTCTATGTGGATACCACTGTCAAATGCTTTTTCTGTGTCTACTGAAATGATCTTGTGGCTTTTTTTTTCTTTCAACCTAATAATGTGTTCTATTGCATTGATTTGCATGTGTTGAAAGATATTTGCACTCCAGGGACAAATCCCATTTAATCATGGTGTATCATCATTTTAATACGCTGCTGCATTTGGGTAACTAGCATTTTATTGAGGATTTTTGTATCTATGTTCATCAGGAATATTGGCCTGCAGTTTGCTTTCCTTCATCTGGCTTTGGTATCAGGGTAATACTAGCCTCATAAAATGAGTTTTAAAGTGCTTCTTCTTCTATTTTTCAGAATAATTTGAGAAGGACAGGTCATAATTCTTCTTTAAATGTCTAGTATAATTTACCCATGAAGCCATATAGTCCTGGACATTTCTTTGTTGGAAAGTTTTGGCTATTGACTCAATCTCCCTATTTGTTACTTGTTTGTTTGGACTTTGAATTTCTTCTTGACTCAAATTTCATAGATTACATGTTTCTAGGAATTTATCCATTTTTCTAGGTTATCAGATTTGTTGGCATATAATTGTTGATAATAGTCTCATGTCTTCTTTAATTTCTGAGGCACCCATTGTAATTTCTTCTCTTTTATTTCTGATTTTATTTATTTGAGTCTTTTTATTTTTTGCTTAGTCTAGCTAACGGTGTATTGATTTTATCTTTTTTAAAAACAAAATCTTAATTTTATTAATTTTTCTCATTCTTTTAGCTCTAACATATTTCTACTATAATCTTAATTATTTCCTTAATTCTGCTAATTTTAGGCTTAAAGTGCTTTTATTTTGCCACTTTCTTAAAGGGTAAAGCAAGGTTGTTTATTTAAAGTCTTTTTTCTTTCATAACATAGGCATTTATTGCCATAAACTTCTCTCCTAGCAATGCTTTTGCTGCATCCCATAAGTTTTGTTATGCCATTTTTTTTTTTTTTGGTCTTAAAATAGCTTTCAAAATTCCCTTTGATTTCCTATTTGACCCAGTGGTTGCTCAAGACTATGTTGTTCAATGTATTAATCTAGTCTTTTGTTGCTATAAAGACATACCTGAGACTGGGTAATTTATTGCCATAAACTTCTCTCCTAGCAATGCTTTTGCTGCATCCCATAAGTTTTTTTATGCCTTTTTTTTTTTTTTTTGGTCTTAAAATAGCTTTCAAAATTCCCTTTGATTTCCTATTTGACCCAGTGGTTGCTCAAGACTATGTTGTTCAATGTATTAATCTAGTCTTTTGTTGCTATAAAGACATACCTGAGACTGGGTAATTTATAAAGAAAAGAGGTTTAATTGGCTCATGGTTCTACAGACTATACAAGCATGGTGCCAACATCTGCTTGGCTTCTGAGGAGGTATCAGAGAGCTTTTACTCATGGTGCAAGGTGAAATGGGATCAGGTACTTCAAATGGCAAATACAGAAGCAAGGAGAAGCAGGTGCTACACACTTAAAACAACCAGATTTCATGAGAACTCACTATCATAAAGACAGCACCAAGCCATGAGGGATCAGTTCTCATGACTCAAACATCTCTGACAAGACTTCAATTCCAGCATGGAGGGTTACAATTGACACGAGATTTGGCCTGGAGGTATATTAAAACTATATCTTTTAGTTCCACATATTTATATTTTTTCCTGTTTTCCTGCTGTTATTGATTTCTATTTCTATTCCATTGAGGTTGGAAAAGATACTTGGAATAATTTCAATCTTCTTAAAGTTGTTAAGACCTGTTTTGTGACCTAAAATGATTTATCCCAGAATGCATCCCATGAGCACTTGAGAAGAATATGAATTCTTCTGCTGTTGGGTGCAAAGTTCCGTATATGTCTGTCAGGTCCATTTGTTCTATAGTGTTGTTTAAGTCAGCGGTTTCTTTAGTGATTTTCTGTCCAGATATTCTATTCATTATTGTAAGTGGGATATTAAAGTACCATAAATTATTTCATGACTGTCAATTTCTTGCTCCAGATCTGTCAATATTTGCTTTATAATTTAAGTGCTCTGATAGAGTCACACTAATTGTCATATCTTCCTGGTGAATTGACTCTTTTACTATATAATGATCATTTTTTTTCTGTCTCAAGAGATAGTTTTTGACTTAAAATCTAATTTGTCTGATAAAAATTTAGCAACCCTTGCTTTGTTTTGGTTACCATTTGCATGGAATATCCATTTCTGTCCCTTTTCTTTCATCTTATGTGTGTCTTTATTTGAAAGTGAGTTCCTAATGGACAGATGTAATTGTTTTGTTCATGTTTGCCTACTCAGGCTGTAATACTATCAAAATGTATACTTGATGAGCATATTTTCATTAAATGAATAAATTATCAGCATTACTAAAACTTCCTTTAAATGCATGTGTGTGCATATATAAACAGCTTAGAGAGATGGAGAGACAGATATGTAGATACAGATATATAGGACTTAGTAGTCCAATTTTTGTTGAGTCATCTTTTCTGTAATCCTAAGAGATTTGTTTTCTTTGCATTTGTACCTGACTCTGCACTCTAATTCTCCTTCACCCAGTAATCCTTCTGGATTCCAAGATGGCTTTCCTTATTAGGTTGAATCTTTGTTGCCTTTTTTCCCATTCTGTTTACATTGGCATTTATTCTATACTCATGTCATTTTATTTATCTAAACCTCTTAGGAAAGGTCTTAACACTTAGTGAGAATAGATCTCAGTATAGATGTTACAGCTATATGATCTGACCATAAACAATTAGTCCCCCAATTCCGCAAGGCAGCACTATTTGCAAACACTAGAACCCAACTGAAAACAAAATATCTTCAGAATACAAAAAGGAAACTAAGTTTACTAAGTATTTATCTCACACACACAACAAATGTGCGTGCACACACACACACACACACACACAAGTTAATACATATTGCAAGAATGAAGGAATTAATGGGTCCTAGGGAATAACTGGGTGATGAAATAATCTGTACAACAAAACCACATGACACAAGTTTACCTATGTAACGACCCTGCACTTGTACCCCTGAACTTAAAAGATCAAAAAAAAAATAAATAAATTTTTAAAAATTATTTTGAGATGGTACTCTATTGTTTGTATCTATTTCAGCAAAACAATGTGAATGTGAGCTATGGGGTAGATAGCAAAAAGAACTTCAGTGAACAGAATCGAAGAAACTGTGTTGGAATATAAGCTGTTAAATGAAAGTCTACTTTACTTCTTCAGTTTACTTGTCAAGGACTGGCTTCCTGATTCATGTAATTAAACTATTGGAATACTTACCTTCGAGGATGATTGGCATCAAACAATGTGTTGTCATCATCCTCATCATCTTGTTCTAAAGGTGTCAATTCCATATTTTCTATGTTAGTGTCCAAAACTCCGTATCTCCTAGTCTTTCGGTTTCTTCTTCTCATCCTATCAAATATAACAAATTAATGAATAAAAATTATTTAATATGGCATAGATGATCCTTAGTTTATATTTATTTGTAAAATACAATAAATTATCATTCTGTTTCTGACATAGAAAGCACTCAATATCAGAAGGGTTACATTTCAGATATGTAACAAATTTACCACCTAGGATTAAACGTCATGAAACAAAACCTACTCCTACATGTTTATGTGCCATCGCCTGTTTCTTCTGTCTGACATACTCTCTTCTCCCTGTGCCAACTGATGGTGTCGACAAATAACTTTTAAGCCTTAGTTAAGGTACTGTACTTTAAGTCTTAACTTTTAAAGGCTTAGGTCAGGTACTTCCTTAGCGAAACCTCCTGCTCCAGCCTTTTCCCCATGTTCTCCATGCTTTCTTACCACTGTTTAGATGTCCCTCTAAGAAACTGTATGTATATGCATGTTCACAGTCTAAACTGATACCCCACAACTCTAGCTGCGTACCAGAATTACCTAGGAGTATTTTTTAAAGTCCCATGTTTAGGCCCTAACTGAATCAAAATGTACAGCAAAAAAAGAACTAAATATCAATATTTTGTTGAGGTTCTACGTGTGATTCCAATGTGATATAAACCATTATCTGAGATTAGTGGTTCTTGCAGTGTGGTTCTCTGGATCAGCAGAATCACAGTCACCTAGGAACTTACAAGAAATGCAGATCTTCATGGCTAGCCCAGACCTAGTGAATGACAAACTTTGAAGATGGGGCCCAGAAACCTGCGTTTTAACAAACATTTCTTAGGCTTTTGATGCATACTCAAGTTTGAGAACCACTGGCTTAGTGAAATTGAAAAGATTCAAGTGTGCTTAACATTCATTATTATTAGCTGTATGTATGAAATCTCAAGATTTAGAGTCCTACTTCCAGTTTGTGTCTCAAATAACTTGTTCTTTTCCTTCAATCATTTACCTTAATTTGCATTCCTATGTGCTGATGTATATGTTTATGTGGTGTTTATTCATCGGTCTCTCCCAGTAAGTTCTCTGAGGGCAGCAACCAAGACTGTTTTATTCACCACTATATAACCACTTCCTAGCACAGTGATGTATCAATTAAGATGTTCCTCAATTAATTGCTGAGGGTCTGATTGACTTCTACTTTGGCGACCAAAACTGTGACCATGCAAGGAATGCCTAAGTCATCTCCAAAGCAACAACTTCAACTCCACACACAGCAAAATGTGTTTCACAAGAGTGTCCATTGGAGTTTGAAAACAAAATAGAAAATATTTCAGTCAGTTATCACAAATAAAATCAGTTTACATAAACTCTGATTTACTCTGTTTGACATAAGTGGGATAAGAAATACTTGGGCTATAACATTAACTGTAAAGAGCAACATGAGTCTCTTCAAACATGCCAGTGAAGCCCCTGGAAAACAAACTTACCTGCAACAAATACTTGAGTCTTACTAAGTAACAGGTATGATATTAGCTTCTGGGTGTAATGTGCCTGGTCTCAGGGTTAAAATTTACAAAATGTTACTAAGTGTGAACACAAACCAAGAAAATTTCCACCAGTCATTACCTATAGAGCTATCTATATACACGTCTAAAGTGATGGCACAGGAAACAGAGAGTTAAGCATAGTATTTAAAGTTACAAATGTAACTAATGAAAGGGTCAGCAAATATTAGTACTAGCAAAAATGAAGCAGTATGAAATACAAAGTACTCTTTCTTTCATAGTGAGAAATTAAGTATGTTTAGGTTGTTACATTAACAAGTATGTGTGTTTGTGTGTATGTTTGCCCACACACCCACACACACCATGTAGACCAGAGGTCTAAACTTTCTCTGTAAAAAATTAGATAGTATTTTTATGCCCTGTAGGACACACTCTGCTATGTATTTATTTAAATTTTTGTTTTGTTTACCACCCTTAAAAATACATAGATGGATGATTGATAGATAGATAGACAGATAGATAAAACATTCTTAGCTCTTAGGCCTTACAAAAACATCAGCCGAAGGAATTTGGCCTGTGGGCCACACTTTGCTAACCTCTGATTTAGACTTATCAAAGTAATTGGCAAACAAACAAAGAAAAGAAATAATAAATGTATTGTCTTTAGAAAGTAGAAATAGAAAAACAGTCTGGGTATGGTGACTCACACCTGTATTTCCAACACTTTGGGAGGCCAAAGTGGGCGATTACCAGAGGTCAGGAGTTTGTGACCAGCCTGGCCAACATGGTGCAATCCCGTCTCTGCTAAAAATACAAAAATTAGCTGAGCATGGTGGGGTGCACCTGTAATCCCAGCTACTTGGGAAGCTAAAGTAGGAGAATGGCTTGAACCTGGGAGGCAGAGGCTGCCGTGAGCTGAGATGAAGCCACTACACTGCAGCCTGGCCGGCAGAGTGAAGACTCTGTCTCAAAAAAAAAAAATAATAATAAAAGAGAGAGAGAGAGAGAGAGACAGAGAGAGAAAACTAGAGGAAAGTTAGTTGACTATTTGTGCTTTTGAACCATATCATTTAATGATATCTGCATGCAATTGTTTAATTTTAAAAAGTGATTACACAAGAGTGAGTGAAACTAGTTGGAAATATAAGTTAAGGATATTGAGAGTTAAAATTTCTCTTTCCTTTTGTCAGTCTTTTGCTCAGTTTTTGAAACCATATGGGTTCCAAACATTTTGACATTTTTAGTTAATAAAGTTAATGTCATGTGAAATTATTTTTGGAAGTAAACTAGATTCTCCCAGGTCATATATATCAAACAGTTAATATGTTAACCTGTCATTGTTAGTCACAGGACAGGTTGGCTAGTCTTAAAACAAACAAACAAAAAATGATATGAATGTAGGGCTTAAAGACTTTAACATTCTGCTCATCTTATGTTCTTCTCTACATTTAAAGTCTTTAACGATTCCTAATCTTACAATAAGCGGTCAAACTAATTTGCCTAATAATACTATTTTCCCTATCTGTGTATAGCCTAAACATTTGGCTGCATTGGTTTGGACATTTTATTCTTTATTCTATCCTTTAATTTAAATGTGTATGTAAATACTATCTTCTAAAAATGAATCCAAATTCTTTAGAAACAAGAACCTATTTCATGTATAAAAACAGAATATTGTTAGGCATCAAAGAAATGGGTGATGAAGTTCTAATCTAAATGAATTTGCTGTTTTAGTATATGTACTGACTCACCAAGAATGAGTAAAAAATGCTGTATATTATTAAATAAAATTTAAACTAGAAATGTAATTTCTCTAAAAATGTCTTTGCTCTGTTCAAAGGTATAGGGAGTGATAATTATGTGGTCATACAGCTACATGGACACATAAAAACATCAACTATAATAAAACACATACACTCTATTACTATATGGGGTGATTCATCTCAAGGAAGAAAAAGAAAAAAAATTATAAAGCTTTCAAATAACTTGGGTGATTCAACAAATACTACTGAAAATACTAACAAACATTAAGTATAAAATAAAATACACATTAAAACACACCAACATTTTAAGTAAAAAGGCTACTTTATCTTTTAATATGCATTGTGTATTATTTAAAAAAAAATAAAAACGGGCCGGGCGCGGTGGCTCAAGCCTGTAATTCCAGCACTTTGGGAGGCTGAGACGGGCGGATCACAAGGTCAGCAGATCGAGACCATCCTGGCTAACACGGTGAAACCCCGTCTCTACTAAAAATACAAAAACTAGCCGGGCGAGATGGCGGGCGCCTGTAGTCCCAGCTACTTGGGAGGTTGAGGCAGGAGAATGGCGTAAACCCGGGAGGCGGAGCTTGCAGTGAGCTGAGATCTGGCCACTGCACTCCAGCCCGGGCGACAGAGCGAGACTCCGCCTCAAAAAAAATAAAAATAAAAATAAAAAAATAAATAAAAACGAGAGCTTTAATATTTATGCAATTTTAATAGCCATGGTTCTTTTCTTATAAATAAATGTCTTCATTAGGCTCATGATACCCAAACTCATCTACATGTATGTTGACAATTACATATATATTATACACACACATGTAGATATAGACAAATATATGCACATTTTTCTACTAGACATAGTAAATGCATTTGGAAATGTAGAAACAAATTTTGCCAGCTTCTAATAAAAATAAAAATAGAGACTTTACACATTTGCACAGAGGAAAGTATGGAAGCCTGAGCAGGCAAAAGAAAAAAGCTATATGATTACTCATATAGAATTATATTCACTCATCACCTGGTATGCACAGATAAATGATCCTGGTCAGATGCTTTCTAGGTATTCAAGTTAATATTCAAATAGTTGCCTTAATATAGATGCAGATTCCTTAATGTTCCAATACACTCAGGTTGGTAAGAACTATTTCTCTTCCAATAACATGTATATAAGTTAGAGTATTAAAATAAAACTAAATCACTAAAGTAAGTTTGATAAAATTTTATGTAAAAATATATGATGCCATATAAAATAAACACAACAGAATAAAATTCCATTTCATTTCATTTTTGCTCTATGAAAGGGAGAACACCAATCAATGTAACTTGCTGTGGCTTGATATATCCACCTGATTTAAGTTTGCTGTAATTTGTTGTATCTACCTGATTTGATATTTTCCCTTCTGTTTTTTTTTTTTTTTTTAACTAAGCATCTGTAGGGTAATATTATTCCTTAATTTCTTTTGTAGAACATTCAAAGCTAGCCTAAAGAATATATTATTTACTATACACACACATATACACACTCCCTTATGTGGTTAGACATAACGATGAAACAGTAAATAATAATCTACAACTGAAACAAAATTTTTTCTTGACTATTTTTATAAAAAAGTAAACAATTGACCAAGAATAAATGTGAAACTTTCTTTACCCCTGAAACGTAAATGAATAAAAATTAGAGAACCATAATTGTAGTTGTCTATTCTTTTCATCAGGAAGTCCAACCCAATTGAATATATGACACATAGTAAAAATTCTTTTGAAGAATTTGACATCATTCTCATCTTTGTTCCCCATTTCCACAACCCAATCCATCAGTTGTTAGTTCCACTTCTTCAAGAATCAGATACTAATAAGGGATGTGTCTGCATGTTACAGGTTGAACTGTGTCCTCCAAAAATTCTTATGTTGAAGTCCTAATCCCTGGTACTGCAAAATGTGACCTTATTTAGAAACAGGGCCTTTATAGAGGTAATCAAGTTAAAATGAGATCATTAAGGTAGGCCCTCATCCAATGTGACTGATGTCCTTATAAACAGGGAAATTTTGGAGACAGACACGCACACAGGCAGAACGCCATGTGAACATGAAAATGTCATCAAAAAGATCAAGAGAGGCCTAGAACAGATCCTTCCCTCACAAATCTCAGAAGGAACCAGCCCTGTCAGTACCTTGATTTTGGATTTCTAGCCTCCAGAACTGTGAGACAATAAATTTCTGTTAGGATAGTCCATTTGTACTTTTTTGCAATAGCTCTAACAAACTAATATAGAATACAAGAGAACTGTTAGGGAAGGGCCTGTGAAGGATAGAGAGAGAGAGAAAAGGGAAAATAAGCAGATCTTACATTGGGTAATAGAGGTCTGACACCTGTGAAAGAGTAGAAAGGAAGGATGACCAGCTAGAAAGAGTTGCAGCTTGAAGTGCAGTTCTGGAAGAGTCTTCACCAGGCCAGTGGCCTGTCTGTAAGCAAAAGTTGCCCATTAGTGGAGGTCCCTGTTAGTCAGGATGGCCAGGTTCTGCTCCACTCAGTCATCGGCTAGGGACAAGTTTAGGGGTTATTGTCCTGGCATGAATGCTGTGATGAACCCAAATCTGTGACAGCAGGAGGATGTCAACCAACTTTGCTTCCTGTAGCATGTTCTCTTGAATGGAGGTCTGATTAGTGTATCTCCATGGCTGCCACAATCACAAGGTATTATTGATTGTATTTCCTAAAAATAATTTAAATTCATTTATATTGCTTCACCATACCACTGCTGTCCTCTCATCTCTTCCTCTGCCAATTGAAATGGCTTCCTAATTCACTATCTCTACCTACTCTAGTCACCCATTAACCTTCCCTTCATTCTCTAAAACCTTCAATGGTTTCCTATTACTCAACATTAAGTAATGAGTCTATAATATATGGCCTACAAAGATGAGCACAGGATGGACCATGTTTTCATCTTTAGCCTCATCTTGTTCTTTGCTCCACATTCCACTCCAGGTTCTGAACTCCAGCCACATAGCCTTCTCTCAGTCCCTCATGATGGCTGTGCTTTCTCTGCCATTGGCCTCACACTCTTCTCCCACCCACCACAATACTGTTGTGTGAATGCCTGCTCATCTTTCAGCTGTCAGCTTAAATATAACTTCCTCAGGAAACCCTTTTCTGTTCTACCTAACTAGGTCACAGATGTCTACTATTGGCTTCCGCTAAAACTATATACATGTCCTTTAAAGTGCTTACGAACAGTTCACTTGCATACTTATTTAAGTGACTATTTGTCATCCCTACCAGACATTTGATTTTGTGAGAGCAGGAGCTGTATCTGTTCTTATTCACCACAGTAGCCACAGCACACAACTTCTGTCATAAAGTTGATGCCTGATAAATATTGCTAAATACATTAATTGACTAAAATATATAGATGCACAATATTTCTTCAATTTTCTCTGTATAAGAAAGATACCTAAAATTTTATATATAAATTATCACCCTTGGAATAAAACAAGCCTGAAAAAATATCATTTCCAGATACATACCACAACAAAATCTAAGGGAGCTAGCCAAATTTAAAATCATAATATGAACCTCTGGAGGTAACAGCTTTCTGACTCAGGACAAAAAAAAAAAAAAAAAAAGTACTAGGATATTTAAAAACATTAAACATGTACTTACATCAGGAGCTCTAAGATTTCATTTAGGATGTTTTAGGTATGGTCCAGGCAACTGTCATACCTAACCCAACTAGAATCCCTAATATTTAGCTTGTATCCTATGCTGAGGAGTTTTATTTTTATCCTTTTGGTATGTAAATTTACCATATTCTAAAAACACAGTTTTCCTTCATATATACTACAAATAACTGAAGTTTATCCTTTCAAAAGCCAAACTGGCTTTCTGTACTACTTTTAATTTCTCAGCATTCTATATGGAACCATATTCAATGCTAAAGATATTCCTGTCATCCTATACAGAAGAAAATGAAATTTTTTAAAAGTCTCTTTTTAACCTCTCAGGATCATTATAATTAGTTACCTTGATATAAACTCTTAGGAGCTATTAAAATGTATGTGACTCCATGTTGAAGTTTGCAGATTGTACTTTTGAATTCCTTTAGCATTTTTCATATTATTTAAAAGCCCTCTCCATTAGCCTGATAGGTCTCAAGCTCTGTCCCTACCACAATCTTGACCACATGTATCATTAACTAGACAGTTCCTCCAACGAGGTATCCTGCTACTGCTGAATTCTAATAAAGTGTTTACTGCTAACACCCAAAGGTCAACAACAACAACAAAAAAACCAAAAGCATGTTCATGAATGTTCAGGACACTGCAACCTTGTTTTCCTTGATAGATACCTTTTCTCTCCCAACTCCTTGTAATTCAGTACATACAGTCAGTTCCTGAGCTTAGGTTTGTCTCCTGTTGAGGGCATGTTAGCAGACACCCCCAGGTAAAGTAAATCCTAAATCAGTGTTATATAGTTTGGCTTTGAAGTATTCTATATGAAAGTATGTAACACCTAGTTTCCTTGTCATATCTCCTCTTTGTCTTGACATGAATTACTTTGTCTTCCCTTTTAGGCCCTAAGGCTCAGGATGTGAGACTTGATAATTCTTCTGACCTCCATTTCTAAAAATTTACCATGAATTTATTTCCCAATCAACCTTAAAGTCCTATCTACAGTTCAGTACCCCCCAAGATTCATCCTTTGTAGCCCCTTACTGGCTCTATTACCAACCTTTCATTTCCCTTACACTGACTCTATCTACAGCCCTGTCAGTTCTACCATCTTGCTGATTACAGCTTTAGCAGTCAGGTACCACAGATATATATACATAGATACATACACACACATATATATATAAATACACAGAGATTTAAGTTATACATAATACAAATATACATATATTTATAATATATAACAATATTTGTATATATATATTTAAAGCTTCTATTTCATAAGTGAGAAAATTAAAGTACAAAAATGAAAATAGTGATAATATTAATAGTTTATGAGACAGAAGTATTAAAAACATTATAGTAAAACTCCCCAGATAAATTGTAATTGGAATTCCACATGAAAAAACATGCAATTAAGAAGAGTTGATGTTTTCTGTGCATGCACATACACCAGGCATTAAGCTAAACAGCTTATAAATATTACCTCATCCTCATGACAATCCTATAGGTTAAGTGTCTTCATTTCATCCACAGAAAGGCAGAAATTAGAGAAAATTAAATGTGGGACAGTGAATGGTAGAGCTAAGATTCATACACGAGTAATTTTACTACTGAGTCTGAGTTTTAAAATACTGAGACAAAATCTATTCCTAATGAATCTAAGTAATTTTAATGTAGGTCAAAAAATTAGGTGAAAACAATCTGCTAAACTTCAAAACAACTATCTCACGTTATACCAGACTAGATAATTGTTTTAGTTGAGCTATATTTTCTAATTCATCCTTATGTAGTAAAAATAATAACAACTTGGCAGCTACTTGCATTAACAAGTATAATTATGTTGTTTTGATTAGTTGTTGTTCTGATGAGTCTCTCCCTTAATTTTGATCACTGTAATAGAATCTGCTTTGTTTAGAGGCAACTTTCTTCTTCTGGCTTAACAGAACCATGATTTTGTTTAGAGAGCAATTGAGCCCAGCCTTAAGGAGTACATAATGGCCATAATAATTGATTCAAACCAATCATGAAAATATAATTTTCCTTTTGCCAGTCATTGTCTAGGAGTAAGGAGATGAAGCAGTTCAGAAAAATGAGATGGAAGGGCGTGGCTCTGGTAGTGGGGTTTCCAGGAAAGATTTTTCTTCCTGATTAAAAAATAAAACAAAAGGATAGAGAAGGCCTCCCTTCTTGCTTAAGATACTATTGAGTGAGAACATAGTATTTAGAACAGAGGTAGGCATCCTATAGAAAGGCAAGCATGGAAAAGTAC
The DNA here is from genome assembly GCF_000951035.1 of Colobus angolensis palliatus. Taxonomy (NCBI): domain Eukaryota; kingdom Metazoa; phylum Chordata; class Mammalia; order Primates; family Cercopithecidae; genus Colobus; species Colobus angolensis. The sequence continues at coordinate 19,395,054 of NW_012115488.1, read as the reverse complement.
GGAATTCTTAATAATCTCCCAAAGCCACTGAACCAAACCTGGGCCTATTCATATACGTGATAAGTAAATGACAACAACAAAATATGTCCTTGTGTTTAACTCACTTTTAATTGGATATTTTATTATTTATAGCTAAAAACCTCCTAATTGATAAGGACACTTAACATATTAGTTTATCTGAGCCACATTGCTATTGTATATCATCTGGATGTATGTTTCCTTGTGATACTCTTTAAGAATCTTTCAGGCAGGTTCTATCAGCAATCCCTCCACTTTGAATAAACCAATCAAATATTTTATCAGAAATTTTCAATCTTAAATAACATTGCCACCAAAAAGCTCACTAACTCTTCACAGCTTCATTTTATACTTGTTTTCTCAGCTTAGTACACTTTTCCCATCTCCTTGTAGATCATATCATTCCCATCACATTCTCTCAGAGATTTGGCAGCCCAATTTGAAGAACACGACTGTTTTCAAACTGGGCTCTTCAGTGTCCGAGGTTTCTGTGGAGGTGTGGCCAATCAGTGCATTATTGCTTTTAGTTTATATATTAGGATCCCACCATTAAAACAATATGGAAATCTACATTATTAAAACAATGCACAAGACATGGTATCATGGAATCTGTCATGTTCACTGTCCCTAGACCTCAGAAAAACTGCTCCACTCATGTTTTAATGAATGGGCAGAAATGGTTAATCATATTTTCTACCATGACAAATCACTTATTTCCACTGATAACTAATACAAGCCTGGGATAAGCACCTTTCTAAACTAGGACTGTCAATCCCTATGCTAGATTGTGATGGAGGATGTGGCCTAGCTCATAAAGATAAGATAAACCAATCAGAATATCAACTTTGGGAAGTCAATATGGAAGAAAATATGCACATATATATGCACACATGAACATAAGTCAGTTGTAATGGGTGATAAAGACTAAAGGAGTCAAAATGACATTATGTAGAATAAAGAGTTTGACAAGTCATAGTAGATCACAAGAAAGCAAAAACTCAAGAGAAGCCAGAAGCCATGGGATAGAAAAACATCTACACAGTAAGCAGTGGACAGCGAGAAGAAAATAAAAACAAGTAATTAAAGAGTAGATGCGTTTCGTTGATTGTTTATGGCAGCATCACTTTTCGAAGAATTGGGATAGTTTTGCAATGGGTATCAATGTGTATCTGGTATAGTGCATATAACTAATAAGATAGCAAAGGGAGATAGTGCAGACCAAGCTAATGGCAAAAAGTATTAACTGTGTATTATTTCCAGGCTCAATAGAAATTTGTTTTACTACTTTTTAAGATGCAAATTCATACCAATGAAAGAGTAAACATATAATCAATCAATTACTTCAAGAACTCACTGAATAATATAGAAGAAATGGCAAAAGTAGAGTTCAAACTCTGAGTTCTGCAGGAGCTTGGGCCTCTTTCAGCAATATGACCTTTGGTCTATCACTTCATATGGCAGATATTATTAGTGTTCATCAAATCTTGACCTCCATTCCCCTGCCCCCTACACATAGTACCTACTCACTTCCCATAGTAGCCTCATGACTAGGACTGGTCAATAAAACATGAACAGATGTAACTGTGCCATTTCTAGGTTAAGGCGTTTGAAAGCTCCTGTGCATTCTCTGGTGTCTCTCACCAAGCTCTGACAACTGTGAAGGACATATGTTGGCATGGCAAGACCAAACATTAAAGCCAGCTAAATTGCTGTTAACACATGGAGGACAACTGTCTTGGAGGATAGCCCAAATCTGCGGCTGAAGTTTCTTAAAGAAGAAATAGAATTTCATTGTATTATGGCATTTAGATTGAAGTTGTTTGTTCAACTGTAGCTTGTACTATACTGATTAAAATACATAGCTTCTCATATCAGTTACCTAATTTGAAAAACTATCTATTCACCTCAGAGTTGAGGCTGAAATAAGATAACATTTACCAAATAATTTTATAAGGTTTTTTGTATACATCTATATAAATTTAAGGTATCTACAGTATACATAATGACAGGAAAAATAATAGTTCCTTTAAACAAGAATTGTAAGTGATAACACAAGGTTAAAATTATGTCATATGTTTTATTAACATGTAACATATATTAATAATGTGAATTTTGTTCTATGGATTTCAGTAATTAAAAAGTTAAAACTAAAACTATTATATTAACTATAGGAATAAAGGCATGCCTGGAAAATTACATATATGCTCATATGTATGTAAATTAATTAGCACAGAAACGCAGAGACAGTTTATCTTTTGGATGTTTTGCTTTACTATTGAGATGACTGGTGAATGCATAAAATTACAGTATAACTAAAGTCAAATCATAGTATATATTATCACTTTTACATTACAAAAGCATAATACAGTTTGGCTATACAGAAAGAATTGACATTACATGCCAATCAAAATCTTACAACAGTCAACATCTTCATGTTTTTCTATGAATTTTCAACTCTATACCAACTTCTTCTTCCAGAAAATAAAAGGATTATTAAAGAATATAGCAATAAAAATCTCTCCAAAAATGCCAAGGAAAACCTGATTTCTTAAGAAAGTGATTTCAATTACTATAAGATTCTCAATTTAGGATTTAAGTATTTCTGTAGATATGTTTTATACCATACTAACAATGCAAATTACCAACATATCTTTCAACCCAATTTCAAAATTTATCATATTTATCATATTTTAGAAAAGATCAAACCTAAGTAATTTTTTAAATGTAGTCTTCACCAAACATTAAAATCAAATGCAATAATATAGAAGAGAAATACCACAGTGGGCACTGGAGATCATGACAAAATAACTCAAGAACTTTGAAGAGTGGGAGTAGAGGTGACACTCAAGATATTTAGCTATTTAACAACTGGCAGGGCATGAGGACCATCTAGTTAGAAAGATGCTTGCTGTAGCAATGGGTCCAGGAGCACTGGTAGAGTGTATTGGTAGATACCACCTGAGCATTGCTTACCAGTTGATAGTAATGTTCAAATGCTATTGATTTTGTTTTCAGAAAAACTTTACAATAACTCACCAGAAGCATCTCAATCTATTTTCTCCATTGTGTCCCACATTCAACCTCTATCAATTACAGAGGAACGCATTTTCTGGTTGTACTCTAATACCTCTAGGACTGCAGTCATGTTAGATATACATTGGTGAATAATCTACACATTATCTTGGGTAAACACATGCAAATAATATACACCTGTTAAAAAAATTGACTTCTCTGCACAACCATATATCATGAGGTTCCAGTATGGAATTGAAATGAATTAAAATGACTACATTATTGCAGGATTGATGTTAACACCTCTCTCACATAGTTACCTCACATTTCTAATCTGCATTTACATGTTTTGATTTCACATACAGTATTTCTTTTCTATTCTTTTCCTTTCTCTTTCTTTCTCTCTCCTTTTTTCCTCCTCCTCCTCCCCTTCCTTTGCCCTCCCCTCCCCTCCTCTTCTCTCTCTCTCTCAATCTCTCTCTCTCTCTGTCTCTCGGATCTCATCTGTTTCTGGGATGCAGGGGTACAAATGCAGGGGTATGAGCTTGACTTCCTGGACTCCAGTGATTCACTTCAGTTTCTTGAGTAGCTGGGGCCACAGGTCACCATAACTAGCTAATTTTTTCTTTTTTTCTTGTTAGTAGAGATGAAGTCTCACTATATTGCCCAGGTTGGTCTCAACCCCTGGATTCAAGCAGTTCTCCTGGCTTAGAATCCCAAAATGCTGGGATTACAGGTATAAGCCACCATATCAAGCCTGATATATTATTTCTTATTTTCTTTTGATATTAACTCAGAAAACACGTGAAAATTTACTATTTTCTAAATAAGGGCATAAAGAGCAAACAGTGTAGAAAAGAAGATAGAAACAGAACCAACTATTATAGTCCACTGGAAATAATGTCATAATACAGGTATTCTCAAAATGGTCTGGAATCACAGAGACTTCCCAGTAGAGTACATGTTACGTTTCATCTTCAGAGACAACCAAGAGTTAAACAAGAGAAGAAAGAAAGAATGCAGAGAATTCCACTCCTTGAAAAATGTACTTCCATAAAAATATAGTTCGCTAGAGATTGGAAGACAAGATAAAATAAAAAATGATGGTCAGTAGTCCCAGCTACTCGGGGAGGCTGAGGCAGGAGAATCGTTTGAACCCATGAGGTGGAGGTTGCAGTGAGCTCAGATTGCACCACTCTACTCCAGCCTGGGCAACAGAGGGAGACTCCAGTCAAAAAAAAAAAAAAAAAAAAAAGAATCTGATTAAGGAGCTAATTAAATATTAAATTAAAGAGTATGAACATTTATCCCATGAAATTCCATAGAATTGTGCTATCCAATAGAATTTTCTGCAATGATGGACATATTCTGCATTGTTCTGTCTGATACAGTTGCCACTAACAACATGCGATTATTTAGCCCTTAAAATGTGGCTAGTCGGCTGGCGAAGTGGCTCACACCTGTAATCCCAGCACTTTGGGAGGCCAAGGCAGGCAGATCACTTGAGCTCAAGAGTTTAAGAGCAGCTTGGGCAACACGGCAAAATCAAATCTCTATAAAAAATACAATAATTAGCTGGGTGTGTTGGCATGTGCCTGTAGTCCCACCTACTTGGAAGGTTGAGGTGGGAGGATGGCTTGAGCTCAGGAGCAGAGGTTGCAGTGAGCTGAGCCATATCTTGTCTCTAAATAAATAAATAAATAAATAAATAAAATGCAGCTAGTGTATCTAATGGACCGGAATTTTACATTTTATTTTTCATTAACTTTTGTTTGTTTGAGACAAGGTTTTGCTCTCTCACGAAGGGTGGGGTGCAGTAGTGGGATCATGACACACTGCAGTCTTGATACCCTAGGCTTGAATGATCCTCCCACTTCAGCCTCCCAAACATCTGGAACTTACAGGCCTGTACTACCACACCCAGTATGTGTATACACATATATATATTACACACACACTATATATACACATACACATATACCTCCATACATATATGTGAATGTATTTTATATATACATACACACACACACATAGTATAGGCAGGGTCTCACTATGTTGCCCAAGCTGGTCTCAAACTCCTGGACTCAAGAGATCCGCCCACCTTGGCCTCCCAAAGTGCTGGGATTACAAATGTAAGCCACTGTGCCCAGGTAACATAAGTTTAAATAGCCACCTGTACCTAGTGGCTACCATATTGGACAGTGTGGACATAAAGGACTATAAGCACACACATAGTATGACAGATTTACATCTCAGAGGGAACACCATCTGTTCAGTGTGGAAGGTAAATTGTAAGAGAGACAGGTGAAATGGAGAAAAGTTAGAAACAACAGCACAATAATCTAGTGATGTGAACCTAAACTAATGTAAGATCAGTTGAGCTCACAAAGCAGTAATGTAGTCAAGAAATATTTAGCAATTGAAATTGGATGACTGTATGTGAATCGTAAGCAAAAGAAAGACATGGGATGACTCAGGTTTCTAGTTTGAGAAATTGTGTAGATGATGGTGTTATTCACCCTATAAAGAGAGTGCAGCAAGATTTGTCCAGGGATAAAAATGATTGTTTCAAGCTTAAATTTGAAAACAAGTCTGAATTATCTATCCAGTAAGAAGTTGGCTAGCTATACATGTCTGTAACTCAGAAAGTAATTAACAGCTTAGAGGTGGCCATTAAGGAAATGAACTTTGGATCGATCACCCAGGGAACATGGACAGTGAAAGCAGAAAGAGTTAAAGGGCCCAGAAAACACTATCAGTTGGGAGGTGAAAGTCATTCTCTTCCACAAAAATTCAATGCATCTCATTGTATTCTAGGAATCAGACTAGGCCTTTAGGGACCAAAGATGAATAAGATAGAGGCCCTGCTCTCCAGACATTAGCTTGTAGAGGAGTGCTAATTAGGAAGAAGAGTTCATGGAATAAGAAATTCATGAAGAAGCAGGGCATGAAATACTCAAGGAGGTAAGAAGAAAACCAGAAGACATGTCTCAGAAGTCAAAGTAAGAACCAGTGCACTGAGTACTACAGAAAAGAGGGGGAAATATCCATGAAACTGAGATAATATGCTTAGTAATCATCTTCTGCATGATTAATTCTAGAGTGGTAGAATTAGAAGCCTGACCACAAAAAGTATAAAAGAATGAAAGGAATGGAAATGGGAACACTTCAGTGGAAAATCTCTCTCTTGTTCTATGATAAGAGCTTTATTTAGATTCCCTCCTTCATGTCTTCTTAGTTATCTTCCTTTCCCGTATCTTCAATATTTCCTTCTGTACTGGCTCTTTCCCCACTAATGGCATTTAAACAAGACTGGATAGTCCATTCTTAAATGGACCTCTTTCTATAGCTCTCATCCAATACTTCTCCCTGCCTGCACAGTTAAGAGTGAAATGAAATATATCCAAGGAGAAAAGGTCAACTGAAAATAGATTCAGTTACAGGGCAAGTTTGTAAAAGATTTATGTTGATTAGAGATAAATATTTCAGTCTTCTATACAAATATAATAGTTTTTGTTATGCTATTAAGTGACTTTGTCTAATAGGAATGATATTCAAGAGTAGCCTTCCCCAAATAGCTTGATCTCTTGCTGCCATATTCGCGAAAGTTTAGTTTATTACCACAAAAAGCAGTGGTACTCCTTCACTAGATAAGGTCCTTGAACACAAATATGATGTCTTTATTATCTTTGAAGTCCTAATATTCAGAACAGTTTGAGAGATGTAACAGTTATTCAAATTTATCAGAAACAGATTTGTGTGGGTTTAAAGGTGGCCCATATGATAACTTGTCAAACTACTTCTTTACATAGTCCACATTCAGCATTGTCCTACAAATTTCCTGAGCCAGGGTGTCATAAAGCAAATGGCTATTGATGTGGTGAGACAAAGATCTCCTCAGCTCTTGAGATCACTAGGCAAGGTCTATGGTGGATAGTATCAGGGCAAGTAGCCTCATACATTTATCTAGTATAGATATCAATGTCTATGTGTGGTATTACATGAGCAAGCATTACTCTGGCCTCAACACCCCTAACAAATTAGTATTTCTCCACTTTTACCTCCTAGAACTGCACATATAACAAATATAACTTAAAAACAGAGCATTCTATCATTTCACACTGACTGCTGACATATCAGTTATATCATCATCTTGGTATTTTGGTACCTGACCACATAGCAAACTAACTTAACACTTCAAAATATTTTAGGTGTATGAGCAAACATTTTGTGAAGGGAAGTTTCATCTTTGAAAAAAAAAAAAAAATCATTACTTGAGAACTTGTGCTTGTTAAATACATTTCCAAGTTTCTGGGTTTCTTTATATATAAAACATTTGACATACACTGCCTAGCTAAAGCAATAATGGCAAACCAGTACAATTTACACATGTTAGGAAAACTCCACTTTCCAAGGAGATATAAACAATTATAATGGAAGTTCCATGAAGGCAGGGACTTTCCTTGTGCACTACTAATCCTCATCACAGAACTTAGTAATGGCACGGAATAGGTGGTAAATAATATTTACTGAATTAGTGATGGTCACTAAATACATAAATGGTTAAATAGTCAAAAGTACTCCTGGTTTTGCTTAAATTAAGTGATTTCAATGGATGTTTTATAATTTTGTAAATAGGGCTGGAACCACAGGACTTCTAGGAGAAAAAGAAAACTTACCTCATATTCTTAAGTAACCAGACAAAAGAGAAATGGTGATTAAACTCACATATATAAATCATTAGTGACTTGCTCCACTAAGGTGGAAATATGTGTGATCATATTAACAGATGTTTCTTTAAAATATTACCATTCTCTATGTCTAGCAAATCGGGAAAATCTTTGGATGAGGGAAGGAATGTAGGGAGTTGAGGTAGGAAACAACATTATTTCACCTTGGCACGAACATGATGATCAATGTTAACTCACTTCTCAAAAAGGTAAAATTTGGAGATTTAACATCCAACAAAATCATATGTTTTACACAGAAAGGCACCAGGCATACACTATTGACTTTATTTTTCTCCATAAATAAGCTAGCCATCTTTATGTGCAATATCACTTTAAACTGGTTACTTTAAATGATCACAGGAAGCAGCATGATGGTTGGACATGTTAGGTAAGTTCCAGCAGAGCTGGGTTTGGGCAGGTCCTACCGGTGCACCCTTGGGCAAGTTATTTAACCTTGCTCAGCCTAAATTTCCTCAGTAACAATGATAGTACCTACTTTGAAGGTTTTTGCAAGAATTTCAAACTGCACATAAAGTATATAGCATTATATCTGACACATAAATTATCAATTATTAACCATCAGCTATTAGGATGATAAGTAAAAGCTCAAAAATGATCTTTCAGTTACAAAGTATGGTTCTTCAAAAAAACCTAATGTAGTGTCTTAGCGTATAGGGCTAGGTAAGCATTCAAATTTAATGAATATTCTGTATTTCCTATATACTATGTGTTAATAGGATGTTCATTTCAATGCCCTTTCATAGCATCCTTTATGTACTTATCTATGTGATTATTTGGTCAATGCCCCTCTGCTCTTCTAGTATGTAAGTATTATAGATGCAGAAATGTTTGTTTTGCTCAAAACTGTATCCCCAGTGCACAGTACTGGTCAGTTGAATAAATACTGACTGCTTACAAAAAAGCTAACATAATAAATTTCAGGCTCATCTCTACCATATGAGCATGAACACCATATTTTCTTGAAATTGGAAGAGACTTGCTAAAGAGCATAGTGTTTTTTTTTTTTTTTTTTAAAGTAGAGGGTTAAACTCTAAGCATTGATTTCCTTCCAATATACCAAATTGAATAAAAAATGAAAAACCAGCAATGACATGGCATGAAAAAGGAAATAATTCCCTGCATGAAAAAGGAAAAATTCCCTGCTTTTAAGGTAAGAATCATTATTCAGTTATGACAAAAATTGCTTTATATAATTACCATATGTGCTCAAACTAACAACCATCTAGAGTGATTTCCCCCTATCCTCGCTCCCCGGCCTTATATATTTTACTGTGAATGTCCTACTGAGAGGAAGAAAATAAAAGTATTAATTGAAATCTTCACATTTCTTTATTCTGTCAGTAAATAGCAATTATCCTTAAATTTCCAAATCCTTACCACGGACCTGTTCAGCAATATAATACATGAAGAGTGCTCATCCATTAGGCAACTGCTTATTCAGTGCCCATCATATACTGCACATGATGTTCAGCACTGAGGATAAAGGGGAGAATAAGACAGAGAAGTCTCTTCTCATAGAGATTAAGTGCTCATTTTAGGAAATCTACTTTGTCCCTACTGTGTTCCTTGCATATAAATATACATATGTTTTGTATTTCTACAGTGAGAATATGACTGTTCTTTGGAATGTTTCCAGACTCAACAAGGAAGTTATTATTACCTACGTATTCACTATAAATGAATTAGATTAACAAAACTATTTGAAAGTCTCATGTGGTTTTATGTAATAAAATTTTACAAGTAAAATATTTTTCTGCATCACCTCAAATCAGTTAAGAAAATAATGATTTTGGCCCATTCTTCTTGCTTGGCACAAATAACTAATTTCAGTGCACTGTCACACATAGTTTGAAAATGGGAGCCAAAATGAGCATTCACCAAGATAATGAAGAAAACTACAATCTGGAAGCAAAAAGTGTGAGTTCTGAACACTGCCCAGACACTGTTAGCATCATTCAAGCTTTGGATGCCAGGCAGCCAACTAAATGTAGGACTTGGACTGCATGAATGTGTTAGATGCTGGTTAAAGAATGCAGTTTTTATTAGCCATAGTTCAGAATTTGGCTGTTAACACACATCATGTTATCAAGTCATGCAGTAGGATCAGATTGGAAAGATTGTATCTGTCCAAGTTTTACAACAATAATGACAGAAAATCAAGGTAATAAATATGTGTATTTAAAATTATTAAAAAGGTGGAAGCAAAAGGAAAAAAAAAGCAAGGAATATTCCCCCCAAATTATCATTTACCTATAATTTACATTTTAAGAGATACAACACTCAAGGGGCCATGCATTTTTATAGAAAATATATACAGACAGCAGTAAATAACAGTTATATAGTGAGGAAAATAATTTGTTTTAATATTCTTTTAATCTTTATATTAAGAAGAAAATTTCAATTTGGTGGCAATATGCTTTTAACACTTAAGAGTGTGAGTGCAGATTTGCTGGCCTTTGTGAACCAACAATATCTAGCTCAAATAATATTGCTTACACCCGTGGTTTTGGATTTCCTTACATTCTTAAAATTGTTCAGGAACGCAAAAGAACTTATATTTATGTGAATTACACATGTCAACTTTTAACATATTAATTAAACCTGAGAAAACCTATACATATCATCTGATTTAAAATAATAGTCAACACATTACAGGTTAACATAACCTTTATGGAAAACAACTATTTTTCAAAAAACAAAAAAAACGTAAAAAGAATGACATTTAGATTTTTATTTCCAATTCCCTTTAATATCTGGCTTAAAGTGATAGGAGTAGATAAAAAATAGAAATAAAAAATAGGAAACAGATTTTTATATTTACTTCTGCATTAAATCCTTTGCAATGTGTTGTTTGGTTGAAGCATATAAAATAATTCCATCTTCACAGATATAAATTTGGAATGGAAAGAAACATTGCAATAGCCTTTTTATATTTGAGCAGTTATTCGTTTATGATACTACTACACCAAAACTTGACAAGCAGTTTCTTAAAGATTACTTGCAATGTGGAATCTGAAACAATATCAATGAACTATTTGTACCCTATAAGCCTGTAACAGAATGTATTATTTTGAAAACAGTTTTAATACTGTAGGTCCCCTGAAGAGGTCTAGTGAAACTCCCAACTGTGTGGTTGCCTGGCCCACACGTCAAGAACTACTGGCTTACACTATTTTTTAACCAGTCAAGTGATGGTGATGTTGGTTTTCCACTCATGATAATAACGACTTGTTTAAAAGGAAAGTTTCACTTTAAATAACCAGTTTAAAGAAATATGTTAAATTATAATACAGAGGGTAATTATGGGAAAAACGTGAAGTAATTCTGAAAACAATAAACACAATCTGCAAACCTACCCTCTACACTTATTTTATAATTAAGGAAACTGCTAGACAGCTTTCCCTCACCTTGTGTCTTTGCTGGCTTCTAATGATGAGGTCTTGGCTCTGTATGTCACATCTTCAGGAAGGTGATTCTCAACTAATTAGGTATAAGTGAATTACTTAGGTGGCAGACTAAAGGCCAATACTAGGAAACACTGATAGTAAGAAATAACTTTTCTTCTCCTGAATTTTATAAAAATAAAATATCCATAAGGCACCCTCATATTACTATTAATCCACTCAAATATATATTGATTTCCTATTAAGCGGCAGCACTGTACAAATAATTTGTAAGACTCACAAACCTACTAAATAGATATCATGTCTTTCAAGAGTTTGCACTCTGATTGGCACAATTTTGACCAGTTGGTATACAAAAATGTAGACTAGAAAAGTAGAAATATTACAAGACAGAGTAGTCAAAATTCTAGGGAATAAGGATTATCTTCACTACAGAGAAAGGGTGTCCTTTGAGGCTGACGTGGGTCGTAGGTCAGATGAAGAGATTTGGAGGTAAGGCACTAATTTATAAACAAAAGGCAGCAATTAGTTATAGGTTTAAATTGCTCCAAAGGTAACAGGCCTTTAAGAAAGTCAATGTCATATTCTTAGGCACAAGTCCCTGATGCTGGGGAAGGGGGAAAGGGTCACAGAAGTCAGCCTTGCTGGAGATCACTGGCCTGCGTATCTCAGGCCCACTGGGGTGCCCCACCGAGGCTTTGCCTCACCTGACCGTCCTGACCACGAAGTACACCAGCACCGCGCCGCTCACCACCATCAACACGGTCAGGGCCCGCTGGGTCATGGGCTTGTCGCCAGGGTTGGGGCTCACAGCAAGGCCGCCACCCACTGAGCCTTCCCCGGCCTTCCCTCCGTGATCGTCCGCCTCAAGCCCGGCCACAGGGCTGCTACCATTGCCTCCCTCGGAGCCCCGCGGCCCCGCAGCTTCAGCCAGACCACGTCCCGGCTGCTGGGCAGCGGTAGGGCCCGGTGGCAGAGACGGCAATGTCCGTGGTCTAGGGTCAGGAGGCCCAGGACCTGGCGCAGCCTCGGCTGCCTGCAGCAGGACTGCCAGGGGCCCGCTTAGCTCAGGCAGCAGCAGCAGGAGGAGAACGGAAGCCAAGAGGCGGCTGAGACAGCAGCAGCACTGCGAGGCCTTCATCGTTCCCGGACCGCGCTCTCACCACCCGGGAGCCGCCGGGCCCGCCACCCTGGCTCCAAGAGGGACCATGGGCGCGGTGGAGAATGAAGCAGAGGTGACCAAACGCCAGGGAGAGGCCCGGTCGTGGCAGGTGTCAGAGGCTATAGCAGTGGCAGCTGCCTGGAGAACCGGAAGTTCGTACATCTCAGCGGCCACTGCTGCTAAGGACGCCTTGGGTTGCTAACTGGTAGGGGCAGGGTGCACTTGGTGACGTCAGAGCCCCAGCGCCCAGTGCGCAAGCGCACTTGTGTAAAAAACGAGGATGTGAGCGTTCTGGAAGCTTTCCTCTTTTCACTGTTAGTGAGGAGCGGTCAAGGATGCGTATTAAGAAAGTAAGTAGACAAAAAGAGGTTGTGTAACATGTACAGCAACTCTGTCATGCAGGAACCCAGAGAGATTGGAAACTCATAATCTGAATTCATTCGTGTCAAACTGCAATAACACATTTAATCTGTAAGCCAGAAGGGCTTAGTTTTCCGCCGCTTGATTACAAGCTTTAAGCAGGCTTTTTTTCCTGCCTGTGGGTCCCTGACCTCCCTTTCTAAAGAGCATTTACTTTGATGAGTTCATGTCCTTTGCAGGGAGGGACATGAATGAAGCTGGAAACCATCATTCTGAGCAAACTATTGCACGGACAGAAAACCAAACACCGCATGTTCTAACTCATTGGTGGGAATTGGACAGTGAGAACACTTGGACACAGGATGGGGAACATCACACGCCGGCCCTGTCGTGGGGTGGGGGGAGGGATAGCATTAGGAGATACACCTAATGTAAGTGACGAGTTAATGGGTGCAGCACACCAGCATGGCACATGTATACATATGTAAGAAACCTGCATGTTGTGCACATATACTGTAGAACTTAAAAGTGTATATATACACATATATATGTGTGTGTGTGTGTATATATATATGAAGAGCATTTACTTTAGAAAACTTTACTGTTTTAAGTTCTTTCTCTTCCCTTTTCAGATGTAAATATTTTTTAAAGCTTCTGGCCAGTTTTGTAATTGAAAACTATCTCAAGGGTATGGAAAGCCATGCCTTTGAAAGGTAATCAGCAAGGAAGATAGTAGGCTGTCTCTTATTTTGCGTGAGAGGATAGGAGCCTAACTGCTGTAGGCTTCTCGCTTCCAGTTGTAAAACCACCTCCTGTCATGGAGGAGAAAATTTACTTTTCCTTTGGGTAAAGTCAATCAGCAAACTCAGGTGGCCCATGATCTTCCCAAAATAGCTGTTAAAAACTCTGCGCTCCTTTGTTTCTTTTAGAGGAGTTGAGCTTAGAAGAGTTCTATCCCCTTTCCTGATGGCAGTAGTCTTCAATAATATCTTCCTTGCCTCTTTGACTTGGGTAATACAGAACTTCAATTTGTGCAGATAACTAGAAGTGGCCTGTCAAGGGTATACGTGGGTCTTTTGAGTAAGTTATTGTTTCCATTGCTAAAAGAGAGACAGATACAGATAGATATATACAGAGAGAGAGCCAGAAACACACACACACACACACACGCATATACACACCTACACCTCTCATTATTCCTTTTCCCCCTTACACTTGCCTGCCCTCTCTGCAGAGAGTTCTGGCCCTAACCTTGAAAAGAACACGACCCAGATAGTCCTCTGATCCTAGTAGACTGTGAGACATCTGGCGTAAACTATAACTAAACCTATAGCCTGGCACCAAATGCAGCCAAGGTTAGCTTAAGTTAGTCAACCCCAGCTTGACCAAAGACGTGAAAAATAAATGCTTATTTGTTGTATGCCACTGATATTTCTATGGTTATTGGTTGTGCCACATTATTCTAGCAACAGTTGATTAAGAAGCTAGAATCAAATCATGGTAATACTTAATTAGGAGAATATAATAAAGTGGCAGTTAATAATCTATCTCTGCTATTAGACTGCCAGAGTTCAATATCCAGCTCTGTTGTTTATAATCATGTGAATTTTGGTCAAATCAATTACTCTGTGTCTCAGTTACTTCCATTGTAAAATAAGAAAAATTATGGGGTATTTTTCATGTAATGTTTGATAGCATAACATCTGGTACATACTAGGTACTCAACTAGTATTCACAATCATTATTCAATACAAGAATGAAGAGTTCAGATTTTATTCAGCAGGCCAATAGTTTTTGAATATATTTCCATGAAACATAGTTGTTCTGTCAGCTGTGTTACTGCATTCTTTAACAAATTAGAATTATGTTGGTCTTTTCCTAGTATGCAGATGAATTTAAGTAATCTGGTACAAATTTCTCATTCTGAGATTTTTTCCCTTATTTATTTATTTATTTTTATATCCTATGCTTGGTATAACTTGTTTGCAAGCCAATTGATAACAAGTAAATGAACAAGTATATTAAAATTAAGAGAAAAATTCATAAACAACCAATTTTACTTAGTTAGAAAGATTGTATTTTACATGGATATTTGTGCTCAAAATTGTAACTTTGTATTGCACAAACAAAACATAGTTTCTTCTCCTAGGAAAATTTTTCTTCATTCCTGTGACAGATTTCAAGATGTC
>NW_012115488.1:19326938-19377128 GCF_000951035.1 Colobus angolensis palliatus | reverse complement strand
TTGGGAGAGGCATTAAAGACTAACTCTATTCCATTTATAATGTGGAATGAAATTCTGAGTAAGGAAGACGGGAAATCAAAAGGACCACTTTATTATAAATGCCATTTGGAAGCTGACACTAGGGTATATCACAAATGGGCTTTCTTATACTGAAACTCAACATTAAGATGCCTAATCCTTGGAGTTCTGCCAGCCAGAAGCAACTGCCTTATCCTGCTCCCTGAAAGCAGCTAAGAGACATATTATCCTGTCCACTCTACCTAAAACAGCAGTTTACAAAATTTGTAGTATAGATCTTGTATGTTTCATTTATAACACACACTTAAGATTTCAAAATTAGTGTGATTATTATCACCACTTGAACCTAAGTTCTGTGAAGCAAGGATCAGTCTCATTTATTCACTACTCAGTATTCAGAATTTAGCATAATGCTAAAAAGAGTAGATCAAAAAAGACAAAGGAGGGCATTACATAATGGTAAAGAGGTTAATTTAACAGGAAAAGCTAACTATGCTGAATACACATGCACCCAATACAGGAGGACCTAGATTCACACAGCAAGTTCTTAGAGACCTATATAGAGATTTAGAATCCCACACAATAATAGTGGGAGACTTTTTAACATCCCCTTGACAATATTAGACAGATCATCAAGACATAAAATTAACGAAGATATTAAGGACCTGAACTCAGCTCTGGATCAATGGACCTGATACATATCTACAGAATTCTTCATCCCAAAACAATAGAACATACATTCTTCTCATTGCCACATGACACTCTAAAATTGATCAAATAATCAGAAGTAAAATACTCCTCAGAAAATGCAAAGGAACTTAAATCATAACAGTCTGTCAGACCGCAGTGCATTCAAATTAGAACTCAAGATTAAGAAATTCACTCAAAACCACACAACTACACGGAAGTTAAACAACCAGCTCCTGAATGACTCTTGGGGAAATAATGAAATTAAAGCAACAATAAAGAAGTTGTTTGAAACTAAACAGAACAAAGAGACACCATACCAGAATCTCTGGGACTCGGCTAAAGCAGTGTTAAGAGGGAATTTCATAGCACTAAATGAACACATCAGAAAGCTAGAAAGATCTCAAGTTAACAACTTAACATCTCAACTAAAAGCACTAGAGAGCCAAGAGCAAACAAACCCCAAAGCTAGCAGAAGACAAGAAATGACAAAGATCAGAGTTGAACTGAAGTAGATAAAGACACAAAATACTCTTAAACAAATCAGTGAATCCAGGAACTAGCTTTTTGAAGAACGTAATAAAATAGACTATTAGCTAGACTAATAAAGAAGAAAAGAGAGACGTATGAAATAAATACAACCAGAAATGATAAGGGGGTATGACTACTGACCCCACAGAAATACAACCATCAGAGAATACTATAAACACGTCTATGCACATAAACTAGAAAATCTCATAGAAATGGATAAATTTCTAGACACATGCACCTCCCAAGACTGAACCAGGAAGAACTTGAATCTCAGAATAGACCAAAAATGAGTTCTG
Organism: Colobus angolensis palliatus; assembly: GCF_000951035.1. Classification (NCBI taxonomy): domain Eukaryota; kingdom Metazoa; phylum Chordata; class Mammalia; order Primates; family Cercopithecidae; genus Colobus; species Colobus angolensis. The sequence continues at coordinate 19,375,596 of NW_012115488.1, read as the reverse complement.
AAACTGGAGTAATATTAAATAGCCCAACAGCAACAACAAAATTTTAGGATCAGATAGATTCACAGCTGAATTCTACCAGAGTTACAAAGAAGAGCTGGTACCATTTCTACTGAAATCATTTCCAAAAATTGAATAGGAAGGACTCGTCCCTAACTCATTTCATGGGGCCAGCATCATCCTGATACCAAAACCTGGCAGAGATACAGTAAAACAAGAAAACTTCAGGCTAATATCTCTTATTAATGTTGATGCAAAAATCCTCAACCAAATGCTGGCAAACCAAAACCAGCTGCATATCAAAAAGCTTATCCACCATGATCCCATTGGCTTCATCTCTGGGATGCAAGGTTAGTTCAACATATGCAAATCAATAAATGTAATTAATCACACAAATAGAACAAAACCAAAACCATATGATTATCTCAATAGATGCAGAAAAGGCTTTTAATAAAATTCAACATTGCATTATGTTAAAAAGTCTCAATAAACTAGATATTGAAGGAAGATACCTTGAAATAATGAGCCATTTATAACAAATGAAGATACCTTGAAATAAGAAGAACCATTTATAACAAACCCACATCCAATATCATACTGAATGTGTAAAAGCTGGAAGCATTCCCCTTAAAAACCAGCACAAGACAAGGATGCCCTCTGTCACCACTCCTATTTAAGAGACTATTGGAAGTTCTGACCAGGGCGATTAGGCAAGAGAAAGAAATAAAGGGTATTCAAATAGGAAGAGAGGAAGTCAAATTATCTTTGTTTGAAGATCACATGATTCTATATCTGGAAAGCTCTATAGTCTCAGCCCAAAAGCTTCTTACACTGGTAAGTAACTTCATAAAAGTCTCAGGATACAAAATCAATGCAAAAATTGTTAGCATTTCTATACACTAACAACACTCAAGCGGAGAGCCAAATCAGGAATGAACTCCCATTCACAATTGCCACAAAAAGAATAAAATATCTAGGAACAGCTAACAAGGGAAGGGAAAGACCTCTTCAAGGAGAAACAAAAGCACTGCTAAAATCAGGGAGGACCCAAACAAGTGGAAAAATATTCCATGCTTATGGATAGGAAGAATCAATATTGCAAAAATGGCCATACTGCCCAAAGTAATTTATAGATTCAATGCTAATTCTATTAAACTACCACTGACATTCTGTACAGAATTAAAAAAAAAAACAAACTATTTTATAATTCCTTTGGAATGAAAAAGGAACCTGAATAGCCAAAACAATCCTAAGCAAAAAGAACAAAACTGGATACATCACACTGCCCAACTTCAAACTATACTACAAGGCTACAGTAACCAAATGAGAGTGGCACTGGTATAAAAACAGCTGCACAAAGCAATAGAACAGAATAGAGAACTCAAAAACAAGGCCACACACCTATAACCATTTGATCTTCGATAAACTTGACAAAAACAAGCAATGGGGAAAAAATTTCCTGTTTAATAAATGGTGCTGGGAGAACTGGCTAGCCATATGCAGAAAATTGAAACTGAACCCCTTCCTTACACCATATACAAAAATTAACTCAAGATTGATTAAAGACTTAAATGTAAAACACAATACTGTGCAAACCTGAGAAGAAAATCTAAGCAGTACCAGTAAGGACAAAGGCACAGGCAAACATTACATGATAAAAATGCCAAAAGCAATTGCAACCAAAGCAAAAATTGAGAAATGGGATCTAATTAAGCTAAAGAGCTTCTGCACAGCAAAAGAAACTATCATCAGAGTGTACAGACAACCTACCGAATGGGAGAAAATTTTTGCAATCTGTCCATCTGACAAAGGCCTAATACACAGAGTCTACAAGGAACTTAAGTTGACAAGAAAAAACAACCCCATTAAAAAGTGGACAAAGGACATAAACAGACTCTCATAAGATGTACCTGTGACCAACAGTCATATAAAAAAAGCTCAACATCACTGATCGTCAGAGAAATGCAAATCAAAACCACAATGAGATACCATCTCATGCCAGTCAAAATAGCTTCTAATAAAAAGTCAAAAAAAAAAAAAAACAGATTCTCGTGAGGTTGCAGTGTGTTGGAATTTCTGGACAAGGCAATCAGGCAAGAGAAAGAAAGAAAGAGTATTATTTTATTTCTGTGTAAAAGGAATGCTTTTACACTGTGGGAGTGTAAATTAGTTCAACACTTGTGGAAGACAGTATTATGACTCCTCAGAGACCTACAGGCAGAAATACCTTTTGACTCGGCATTCCCATTACTGGGTATATACTCAAAGAAATATAAATCATTCTTCTTATAAGGATCCATGCATGTGTGTGTTCATTGCAGGACTATTCATGATAGCAAAGACTTGGAATCATCCTAAATGCCCACCAATGATAGACTGGATAAAGAAAACATGGTACATATATACCATGGAATATTATGCAGCCGTAACAAGAAAACATATCACGTCCTTTGCAGGGACATGGATGGAGCTGGAAGTCATTATCCTTAGCAAACTAATGCAGGAAAAGAAAACAAAACACCACATGCTCTCACATATAAGTGGGAGCTGAATGATGAGAACACATGGACACATGGGGGCAGCAACACACACTGGGGCCTGTGGGAGGAGTAGTGGTGTGGGGAGGAAGAGCATCAGTAAGAATAGCCAGTGGGTGCTAGACTTAACACCTAGGTGATGGGATGATGTGTGAGCAAACCACTGTGGCATACGTTTACCTCTGTAACAAACCTGCACTCCTGCACGTGTACCCTTGAACTTAAAAGTTGAAGAAAAAAAGATAAAGGAACATTCAAACAACAACAAAAACAACAACAAAAAGAGTAGTAGTGAATGATTCCTTCTGTTTTATCAAGATAGAAATCTTTCCAAAGACACAGTTAAGCCCAGACCTCAAGAGACTTTTGGAAATTGACCAAAAGAAACTTACCTTTTTGTTCATCATAACTTCATATTTCTTGTATTCTGCTAATGAAATGAATTAATAATACAATCATATATTTGACATTCCCAATGAATGTATAAGCACATTTAAATCATTTTAATATTTAATATTAAATATTAAACATAATATAATTTAATATTATTTTATATTGAATTCCTTTTATTCTCTGATCCTAGATATTCAAATATATTTTCCTTCAGAAATCCCACTATTATATACAAACTTTGAATTTCACATTTTTATCTTTTTAAAAATATTTTTTAATTTTTTTGTTTTCATAGATTAAGGGGTACAAGTACAGTTGTGTTCTATAGATGTATTGTGTAGAGATGAAGTTTGGGCTTTTAGTTTACCCATTGCCCGAGTAGTGTACATTATACCCAATAGGTAGTATTTCAATCATCACCACCCTTCCTCTTCCACCTTTTATTGTCTTCAATGTCTGTTACTCCACTCTGTGTATTTTGTGTGCTGATGAGAATGTCCGTGTATACCCATTTGTTTAGCTTCCACTTGTAAGTGAGAACATGCAATTATTCCCTTTCTGTATCAGAGTGATTTCACTAAGGATAATGACCTCTAGTACCATCTTTGATGCAAAATACATTATTTTGTTCTTTTTTGTTTTTATGACTGAGTAGTATTCTATGGCATACACACACACATACCACACATATCACATTTTCAGGTGTCAACTTAGAACTTTCCTGATGTGGCCAGAAAGTGGGGCAGACTGCCTTATGACTATGGGAGTATAGGTGTGAAGCAGCTACCATACCTTTAGAGGTTACTGGGGATATTCATGTAGTGCTCAATACAGATTTGGTCAATTGAAAGTATGAATAAATGAATGAATTAATCACATCAAACAAGCAACACATTTTAAAAATGTTTATCAAAAAGCTTAGAATAATACATTCTTAGAATGGAGATTATTTTTTCCCTGGTGACAAGTAAAATAATTTTTAACATAGTGTCTTGTGATCAACATCATTCTTGAATACTTGCCTTTTTTTTTTCTTCCTATTCCATATATTTGTCTTGGCTTCAGATCAGGAAGCCTTTAAATTACAGAGTTTGCTTTTCATCTTTCTTCTTCTGTGAGAGAATAAGTAGTTTTCACATAACAGGATGTTCAGTGTATGTTTCTAGGATTAGTGTATTTATTTGTATCCTCTAGTGATTCATGTTGAACAGAGATGTTTTTAAACAAAACATAGGAACAGTGTGGATATTAACACTGGAATTCCAAGTTTCTACTTTCCTTAACATATTTTCTGTAATTGAGTGATATTTTCTTACATATATCTAATAAGACATAATAAGAATTTGTATTCACATTTATTTACATATTCTGTGTATTTTTCAAAGCTCTTTAAAACTTTTTAAATTGACAATTATACATATTTATAGGGTAAAATGTGATCTGTTGATACATGCATACATTGTATAATGATCAAATCAGGGTAATTAACATATTAATCACCTCAAACCTTTATTTTTCTGTGTGCGGTGGGAACATTCAAATTCCTCTCTTCTATCTATGCAGAGATATTCAGAATTACAATTAGAATAAGTTCTGGTGTTCTATTGCACAGTGGGGTGATACAGTTAATAATATGATATTGTAAATCAAATCCCTTTCTTGAGGTTGCAGTGCACTAGGCTAGGATGTTGGCCAAGAGTAGCATATGTATCTTCAATTTCAACCTAAGTAAAATAAATAAATAAATAAATAAAATAATAATAATAATAACAACAACAAGAGGAAGTATACCAAGAGGCAATGGCAAATTGAATAAGCAGGTCAGTGATGCTGGATAAACATGTAAACTACACTATGAGCTTGGGGAATGTTTTGTGTGCTGATGAGAAGAAAGCATATTCTGCAATTCTTGGATGGAGTGTTCTGTAAATACCTGTTAGGTCCATTTGTTCTAGAGTGCAATTTAAGTTCATTATTTCTTTGTTGACTTTCTGCCTTGATGATTTGTTTAGTACTTTCAGTGGAGTGCTGAAGTATTCCACTAATATTGTGTTTCTGTCTATCTCTTTTCTTTTTAGATCTAGTGATAATTGCTTTATGAATCTGGGAGCTCCAGACCTCGGTGCATATATATTTGGAATTGTTATTTCTTCTTGTTGAGTTCATCCTTTCACAATTATATAATGATGTTTGTTGTCTTTTTTTAAGTAAATCTTTATTTTGTTATTTCAATAGGTTTTTGGGGAACAGGTGGTGTTTGATTACATGAATAAGTTCTTTAGTGGTGATTTCTGAGATTTTGGTGCACCCATCACCAAGCAGTGTGCACTGTACCCAGCATGTAGTCTTTTATCCCTCCCCACCCCACCCTTTCCCCTACATCTCCAAAGTAAGTTCAGTGTATCCTTTTATTCATTTGCATCCTCATATCTTAGCTCCCACATATGAGTGGGAACATGTGATGTTTAGTTTTCCATTCCTGAATTACTTCACTTAAAATAATAGACTCCAGTTCCATCCAGGTTGCTGCAGATGCCAATATTTCATTGGCATGAGTAGTATTCCATGGGGTGCGTGTGTGTGTGTTTGTGTGTGTATGTGTGTATGTATATTGTGTATGTATATATCTATATTTATCGCTCACATTTTCTTTATCCACTCATTGATTGATGGGCATTTGGACTGCTTCCATATTTTTGCAATTGCAAATTGCGCTGCTATATAAATGCATGTGCAAGTATTTTTTTTTTCTTCGTATAATGATTTCTTTTCTTCTTGGTAGATACCTAGTAGTGAGATTACTGGATCAAATTAGAGATCTACTTTTAGTTCTTTAAGGAATCTCCACAGTTTTCCATATTGGTTGTACTAGTTTACATTCCCACCAACAGCATAAAAGTGTTTTCTTTTCACTGGATCCAAACTAACACCTCTTATTTTTTGATTTTTTGAATGATGACCATTCTTCAGGAGTGAGGTGGTATCACATTGTGGATTTGATTTGCATTTCCCTGATAATTAGTGAAGATAAGCATTTTTCCATATTCTTGGTCATTTGTATATCTTCTTTTGAGAATTGTCTATGTATGTCCTTAGCCCACTTTTTTGGTGGTAATTTTTTTTTTGTTGCTGATTTGTTTGAGTTCTTTGTAGTTTCTGGATATTAGTCCTTTGTCAGATGTACAAATTGTGAAGATTTTCTCCCACTTTGTGAGTTGCCTATTAATTTTGCTGAGTATTTCTTTTGCTGTACAGAAGCTTTTTAGTTTAATTAAGTCTCATCTATTTCTTTTTATTTTATTTTGTTTTTTTGAGACGGAGTCTTGCTCTGTCGCCCGGGCTGTAGTGCAATGGCCGGATCTCAGCTCACTGCAAGCTCCGCCTCCTGGGTTTACACCATTCTCCTGATTCAGCGTCCCAAGAAGCTGGGACTACAGGCGCCTGCCACCTCGCCCGGCTAGTTTTTGTGTATTTTTTAGTAGAGACGGGGTTTCACCGTGTTAGCCAGGATGGTCTTGATCTCCTGACCTTGTGATTCACCTGTCTCAGCCTCCCAAAGTGCTGGGATTACAGGCTTGAGCCACCGTGCCCGGCCAGTCTCATCTATTTCTCTTAGGTTTTGTTGCATTTGCCTTTGGTTTCTGAAGTCTTTGCCCAAGCCAACGTGTAGAAGGGTTTTTTCCAATGTTTACTTCTAGAATTTTTATGGTTTCTGGTCTTAGGTTTAAGTCCTTGATCCATCTGGAGCTGATTTTATATAAGGTGAGAGATGAGGATCCAGTTTCATTCTTCTGCATGTGGCTTGCCAATTATCCCAGCACCATTTATGAATAGGCTGTCCTTTCCCCACATTTTTTTTTCTTTGTTGAAGATCCGTTGACTGTAAGTATTTGACTTTATTTCTGGGTTCCATATTCTGTTTCATTGGTCTATGTGTCTATTTGTAAAACAGTACCCTGCTGTTTTGGTGACTGTCACCTTATAGTATAGTTTGAAGGCCAGTAATGTGATGCCTCCAGATTTATTCTTTTTGCTTGGTCTTGCTTTGGCTATGTGGGCTCTTTTTCTGTGCTGTATGAATTTAAGGATATTTTCTTTGTAGTTCTATGAAGAATGATGGTAGTATTTTGATGGGAATTGCCTTGAATTTGTAGATTGCTTTTGGCAGTATGATCATTTTCTCAGTATTGGTCCTACCCATCCATGAGCATGGGATGTATTACCATTTCTTTGTGTCATCTATGATTTTTTTCAGCAGTGTTTTGTAGTTATCCTTGTAGAGCTCTTTCCTGTACTTGGTTAGGTATATTTCTGAGTGTTTTTTTTGTTTGTTTTTTGTTTTTTGCAAGTATTATGAAAGTGGATGAGTTGTTGATTGGATTCTTAGCTTGGTCACTGTTGGTGTGTAGCAGAGATACTGATTTGTGTTCATCAATTTTGTATCCTGCAACTTTGCTGAATTCCTCTACCAGTTCTAGGAGCTTTCTGGATGAGTCTTTAGGGTTTTCTAGGTATACAATCACAACATCAAGCAAACAACAACAGTTTGACTTTCTCTTTGTCAATTTGGATGCCCTTTATTTCTTTACCTTGTTTCAATACTCTGGCTAGGACTTCCAATACTATGTGAAATAGGAATGGTGAAAGTGGACATCATTGTCTTGTTCCAGTTTTCGAGGAAATACTTTCAACTTTTTCCCACTCAGTATAATGTTGACTGTGGGTTTGTCGTAGATGGCTTTTATTACCTTAAGGTTTGTCCCTTCTATGTCAATTTTGCTTAGGGTTTTAATCATAAATGGATGCTGAATTTGGTCAAATGCTTTTTCTGCATCTATTGAGATTATGATGTGATTTTTTGTTTCTAATTTTATTTATGTGGTGTATCTCATTTATTGACTTCCATATGTTAAACCATCCCTGCATCCCTGGTATGAAACCCACTTGATCTTTGTAGATTATCTTTTTGATATGCTGTTGGATTCAGTTTTCTAGTATTTTGTAAAGGATTTTTGCATCTACGCTCATCAAGGATATTGGTCTGTAGTTTCCTTGTTTTGTTACATTCTTCCCTGGTTTTGATATTCGGGTAATACTGTCTTAATAGAATGATTTAGGGAGGATTCCATCTTTCTCTATTTTTTGGAATAGTGTGAATAGGATTGGTACCAATTCTTCTTTGAACGCCTGATAGAATGCATCTGTGAATCCATCTGGTCCTGGGCTGTTTTTTTAGTTGGCAGTTTTAAAATTACCATTTCAGTCTCGCTGCTTGTTAAATGTCTGTTCAGAGATTCCATGTCTTCCTGGCTTAATCTGGGAAGGTTGTCTATTTCTAGGACTTATCTATCTCCTCTGGGTTTTCTAGTTTAGTCACATAAAAGTGTTCATAATAGCCTTGAATAATCTTTTGTATTTCTGTGGTGTCAATTGTAATATCTCCCATGCCATTTCTTATTTATTTGTTTGTTTGTTTATTTGTTTATTTATTTATTTATATTTTGAGAAAGAGTCTTGCTCTGTCACTCAGGCGGGAGTGCAGTGGTGTGATCTTGGCTCACTACAACCTCCATGGTTCCAGCAATTTTCCTGCCTCAGCCTACTGAGTAGCTGGGATTACAGGCATGCACCAGTATGCGCAGCTAATTTTTGCATTTTTAGTAGAGACAGGATTTCACCAGCTTGGCCAGGCTGGTCTTGAACTCCTGACCTCAAGTGATCCACCCGCCTCAGCCTCCCAAGGTGCTGGGATTATGGGCACGAACCACCGCGCCCAGCCCCATTTCGTTTGTAACTGAGCTTATTTGGATCTTCTCTCTTCTTTTCTTGGTTAATTTTGCTAATTGTTTGTCAATTTTCTTTATCTTTTCAAAGAACCAGCTTTTTGTCTCATTTATCTTTTGTATTGTTTTTGCTTGTGTGTTTGTTCCAATTTCATTTAGTTCTGCTCTGATCTTTATTACTTATTTTGTTCTGCTAGTTTGGGTTTGGATTGTTCTTGTTTCTCCAGTTCTGTGACGGTAACCTTAGACTGTCTATTTCTGCTTTTTCAGACTTTCTGATGTAGGCATTTAATGCTGTGAACTTTCCTCTTAGCACTGCTTTTGCTGTATCCCAGAGGTTTTGGTAGTTTTTATCACTATTATCGTTCAGTTCAAAGAATTTTTAAATTTCCATTTTGACTTTATTATTTACTCAGTGATCATTCAGAAGCAGTTTATTTAGTTTTCATGTATTTGTATGGTTTTGAGTGTTTCTTTTGGAGTTGATTTCTAATTTTATTCCACTGTGGTCTGAGAGAGTACTTGATACAATTTCGATTTTTTAAAAAATTTACTGAGACTTTTGGCCTTTCATATGGTCTGTCTTGGAGAATGTTTCATGTAGTGATGAATAGAATGTATATTCTGAAGTTGTTGGGTAGAATGTTCTGTAAATATTTGGTAAGTCCATTTGTTGTATGGTATAGTTTAGGTCCATTATTTCTTCGTTGACTTTCTGTCTCAATGACCTGCCAAGTGCTGTCAGTGGAGTATTAAAGTCCCACATTATTTTTGTACTGCATTCTATCTCATTACTTAGGTCTAGTAGCAATTGTTTTATAAATTTGGGAACTCCAGTGTTAGGTACATATATATTTATTATTTTGACATTTTCCTGTTGGACTAGTCCTTTTATCATTAGACAATGTTTATCGTTGTCTTTTTTAACTGCTGTTGCTTTAAAGTTGGTTTGGTCTGATGTAAGTAAGAATAGCTACTCTTGCCCACGTTTGGTCTCCATTTGCATGCAATATCGTTTTTCACCCCTTTACCTTAAGTTAATATGAGTCCTTGTGTGTTAGGTGAGTCTCCTGTAGACAGCAGAAACTTGCTTGAGGAATTCTTATCTATTCTCCCATTCTGTATCTATTAAGTGGAGCATTTAGGCCATTTATATTTAATGTTAGTTTTGAGAAGTGAGGTACTATCTGTTCATCATGATATTTTTTGCCCAAATACATTTTTTTCATTGTGTTATTGTTACACAGGTCCTGTGAGATTTATGCTTTAAGAACGTTCTATTTTGGTATATTTCAAGGATTTGTTTAAAGATTTAGAGCCCCTTTCAGCAGTTCTTGTAGTGCTGGCTTGGTAGTGGCAAATTCTCTCAGCATTTGTTTGTCTGGAAAAGACTGTATCTTTCCTTCATTTAATGAAGCTTAGTTTCTCTGGATAAAAAATTCTTGCCTGGTAATTGTTTTGTTCAAGGAGGCTAAAAATAGTACCCCAGTCCCTTCTAGCTTGTTGGGTTTCTTCTGAGAAATCTGCTGTTAAGTTGGACTTCACTTTTCCCTGATGCCTCCTTGATTAGCTTAATAATCAACCTTTTGTATTCTATTTCTGACAATTCAGAGATTTTTTACCTTGGTTTAGATCTATTGCCAGTTAGCTGGTATGATCTTTTGGGGGTGCTAAAGAACCTTGTTTTGTCATGCTACCAGAATTGCTTCTCTGGTTCCTTCTCATTTGGGTAGACTATGTCAGAGGGAAGATCTGTGATTCAAGGGCTGCGGTTTAGATTATTTTGCCCCATGGGCTGCTCCCTTTAATATAGTGTTCTCTCCCCTCTCCTAGGAATGGGTCTGCTTGAGAGCTGAATTGTCATAATTATTTTTGCTCTTCTGGGCCTAGTCACCCAGTGGAGATACTGGGCTCCAAGTTGGTACTGGGGAGTGTCTGCAGAGTCCTGTGATGTGATCCATCTTCAGGTCTTGCAGCCATGACTACCAGCACATGCTCCAGTGGAGGTAGCAGGGGAATGAAGTGGACTTTGTGAGGGTCCTTGGTTGTGTCTTTGTTTGATGTGCTGGTTTTGTGTTGGTTGGGCTCCTGCCAGGAGATGGCGCTTTCAGGAACTGCAGTCCTATAGGGAGGATGCAAACTTGCCCTAGGCACACTTGGTTAAGTATTCAGGTTTGCCAGGTGGTTGCAGTGCAGTAAAGCTCCCAAGAGATTATGACCACTGTCTTTGGCTACCAGGGCTCCTAGAGAAAGACCACCAGGTGGGGGTAGGGATAGGCATGTCTGAGCTCAGAGGCTCCTTGGGTGGGTCTTGCTGCAGCTGCCTTGGGGCTGGGGGTGTGGTTCCCAGGCCAATAGAGGTATATTCCTAGGGAGATTATGGCTGCCTACAGATTGTCAAGAAAGTAGGAGAAAACCAGCAGTCACAGGCCTCATCCCACTCCCACACACCCCACAGTCCAAAACGCCAGTCTCACTCCCACCATGCCCGTTCAACAGCACAAAGTCTATTTTCAGGCAGTTGATGACCAAGGCTGAGAACTTACCCCAGACCATGAGCCTCCCTGTTGAGAAAGCAAGCAGACTCACAGTTTTTTGGCATCTCAGGGAGCTCTGCAGTCGGTGATCCAACTCCTTCAAAGGGTCTCTGTATTCTCTTGGCTTTCCTGGTACATTCCTGTTATAGTTCTTGAAACAAAAGTCTATAATATAAGTCTCCACACACTGCTCTGTTCATCCGAGTGGGAGCTGCAAGCTAGCCCTGCCTCCTATCCTTTGTTGTCTCTTTTTGCTGTTGCTTTAAAATCAATTTTATCTAAGAGTAGCTACTCCTGCTCAGTTTTGGTTTCTATCTGCATGAAATATCTTTCCCCCCTCCATTCACTTTGACTCTATAATGATCCTTACATGTGAGATGGGTGTCCTGAAGACAGCAGATATTTGATTTGTGATTTTTTAAAAAGTTCGTTCTGACAATGTGTCTTTAAGTGGATTATAGAGACCATTTATATTCAACATTAATGTTAAGATGTGAGATACTGTTTCAGTCATCATATTGATTGTTACCTGGTGGCTTTGTTTTCTGCATTGTGTTATTGTTTTATAAGTCCTGTGAATTTTATGCTTTTAGGAGTTTCTATTCTGGTGTGTATCAATCTTTTATTTCAACAATTAGCACTCCTTTTAGCATTTTTTGTAGGGCTATCCTTGAGTGACACATTCCCTTAGCATTTGCTTGTCAAAGAAAGACTTTATGTCTCCTTCATTTATGGAATTTAGTTTAGGTGGATATAAAATTATTGGCCGACAGTTATTCTGTTTAAGAAGACTGAAGGTAGTATGCCAATGTATTCTAACTTGTACAATTTCTAACTTGTATAATAACGGACTGAGAAGTCCGTTATTAGTCTGAGAGCTTTTCCTTTATAGGTTATCTGATGCTTTTGTCTCACTACCCTTAGAATTATTTCCTTCACATTGACTTTAGATAGTCTGATGACTATATGCCTTGGTGTTGTCTTTTGGCAATGAGTCTCCCAGGAGTTAAGTTTCTTATATTTGGAAGTCAAAAGCTTTAGCAAGGTCAGAGAAATTTTCCTGTTATTTCTTCAAGAAATTTCCAAACATTTTGTTTTTTTCTCCCTCAGAAACACCTGTAATGAGTAAGTTTGGCCAATTTAAATACATTCATATTTCTTGGAGACTTTGTTCATTTATTCTAATTCTTTTTATTTTTTTAATTTTTTTAATTTTTTTTTGGTCTGATTGGGTTAATTCAAGCTGTGAAACTCAATACTTGGTCTATCTCTTGTTAAAACTTTCCGTTGCATTTTGTAGTTCTCTAACTGTTTCTTTCATTTTAAGAAGTTACGACACATTTTTCTTTAAAATATCTACCTTTGAAGTTTTTTTCACTTATATTCTTAGTTTTTTGAAAAACAATTCTTTATGTTGGTTTTCACCTTTCTCTTGTATCTTCTTAAGTAAATTAATAATCAACCCTTTGAGTTCTTTATCTGGTATTTCAGTGATTTCATCTTGGGTTGAATCCACTGCTGGAGAGTCAGTGTGATCTTTGGGGAGTGTTATATAACTGTTTTTTTTTTTTTCATATTTCCAGAATTATTTTAATTATTTTTTCTGGTTCCATTTCATTTGTGTAGACTATTGTAATTATTTTTGAATTTATTTTTGATTTGACTGTTTTCTTAATCCTTATTTTTTCCCCTTGAGGATGAGACTTTATAGTTTATTTTTACTTAGCTTTGGTTCTGAGTGCCTTCAGTGGCAAAGACTCTTTATGAAATCCTTAATTATAGACAAACATTGGGCAATGGCTTTCCCAGATGCTAGTTTTAATAATGATGTACTAGGTGTTGGAGTAGGTTCACTGTCTCCTGTGAGGCTGGGATAGCAGAGGTTTTATGAAGCTTAACTCATTCCCTAGTGGTGTACACTTAAAAATAATTTCTTCCCCTAGGATCTTATTCACTGCTTTGAAGAGTTCATGCATCGAGCCAGTAGGCGGTGCACATGGGTAGAAACTGACTGGCTAAACACGTAGGTAAATGCAATACTCCAATGATGGGCAGAGGTCCCAGCCTTAAAAGAGGTGGCTGGGGAAGTTCTCAGTGAAGTACTCTGATATATTTTCAGGGGAAAGGGAGGTAGTCACTATAGCTCTCCTAGGCCAGCAGCCAAGTGTTTCACCTCCAAGGCACACTCCTGCTGCAGTGTTCCAGCTATTCAGATCAGACAGGCACCTCTTTTCATCTGCAGGAATGCTGATGTTTCATGTAGACAGGGATTATCACTCTACCTCTTGTCCAAGCATAAACCTGGGGTTACTCATTCTGTGAGAATTCAGTCTGAAAGGCTGTTTACAGATGCACCCATGATGGGTTACCTTGGGAGAACCCCCAGCTGTGTCTGCAGTGGTGAGTGAGGGGAAGAAGTCTCCTTCTCCACTTCATGAGTTTCAAGGCTGTCTGTCTGTTGGAATAGAGCTGCAGACTTCCCCACTGAGCCCAGCATTGCACTTGTGCCTTTGCTGAAAGAAACTTCTCACAAGTGGAAAGTTCAGGGACTTAAGGTTACATGGGGTGCTCCCTTAATGTGGTACACTCCCTCTTCTATGAATGGAAGTCCCTGAGCAGACTACTGTGAGTCCTGCTGCTGCCCTGGGTCTAGTTGCCCAGTGGGGCTGCCATACTTTAGGCTGGTTCTAGGGAATGTCTGCAGGGAATCCAGTGATGTGACCTATTCTCAAGTCTTCCAGCAGTTGGTACCAACATCAGCTCTGATGGGAGTGGGAGGGGAGTGACATAGACTCTTAGATTTCTATGGTTATAAATAGCTTTCATGTGTTGGCCTTTTGAAATGCCAACTGCAGTAGTATTGTACTGGGCACATGGACCGGCTCAAGAGCTCCTGGTTACCCAAGCTGATGCAAGCAATGTTGATGGCTGAGGTTGAGCAAAAGTTTTCTCCTTCCTAAGTGCTGTGTTATTGTGCCTGCAGATGTTGTAATGGGCTGTGCCAGCTGGCCTCCAGCCAGAAGGTGGCACTTACCAAAGAACGCCAGGTGCAGTGGTAGTGGTGGAATCTGTGCTTGCCTTATGTTACTCGGGGGAGGCACTCTGGTGCCTCAGGCAGTGGGAGTGGTCATGGAGCTCCCATAGGTCCCTATTCCTTGTTACACTACCAGGGCCTCTTGTGTTGCAGTACCAGGACGGGTGGTAGGGCAAAGCCAGGTGGGGGCTGGGTCAGGCAATTCCATCCTCTGGCTCCTTACATGCAGGTGCAAGCAGTAGCCCTGTGAGGAAAAGGAGGAAGGTCCTTGGCTGCTGGAGTAATGGTCCAGGGAAGAGCACAGCTGCCTCTGCTACACAAAAGAATTTGCATGGGGTGTGGGAGGTTAGCAAGTGCCAATAAGCCCCATACAGCTCCCACATACTTGGCAAGGAAGGTCCATGGTGTTCTGCTAGGAGCAGCTAGCTGGGTCCCAGGCATTCTGCACTCAGAACACAAAACTGCCCCCAGGCCAGAAACCTTTTTGCTGGAGCAGGAACTGTGGCTTTCAGGCAATATTTCTCCCAGTCCACCCATGAAGCATGGTTTTTCAGCTCCTACACCCATGGCAATAGCACATTTCCTGCTCACCTCTCAGTTCTGGCCAATGGAGTTCATCCTCAATCCAGGTTACATCATAAATCTAAGTTGGGAGCTTCTCTCAACCTATGACCACCACCTGAGTTAGCTGGCAGACTTTCACAACTTCCCCTGTACAGTAGGATCAGGAATGGCTTCCTTCCATGCCTGGAGTCTCGGGGTGCACACAAAGCGTGCTTTTCATCTAGTCCAGACTGCTCATTAAATCAACTCCAATACTGGATAGGGTTAAGACCTTCCCCCGTGACCTGAATTTCCTGGCCCTCCTGTTGGAGCATATGTCACAGTGGCAGTCTCTTCCTAACCTCATGCTCTGAAGACTCAGTTTGCCATCTAGTTAATGGTGTAGGCTGCTACCTGCCACTTCTTTCAAAGGGTCTGTGGTTTTAAATGAAACTTTTCTGTTAAGTTCTTGTGTTGCTTCTTGGAAAAAAGTTTTCAGTGTGAATCTCTGCATGCTATTTTGTCTCTCCAAGTGAGAGATGCATGCTAACAATGCCTACAATCAGCCATCTTCTACAGAGAGTTTCAAAAGGTTACTTTCATTTTTCAAAACTACAATTTTGGAGTATTTTTAAATGTCTTCAAATACCTCAAGTAGTAACACAAACCAAAAATGATCCTCATTTAATTAATTTTAAAATCATTTATAAGACTTTCGTAAGTACTTTGATGAGATCATAATAACTGTATATCAATTCCACAGATTCTACAGGTCACTGTTATAAATTCCTTTATTCCCCAGTTTTTCAGTGAATATTCAAAATTATCATGGAAACTTAAAATATACTACATATACTTTTCAAATATCTGTAAATGCCAGAGTGACTTTTGCCATAAAAATGGAGTTACACATTAAACATAATAACTGCAAGAAGAAAATTTGAAGTTTATGATTGACATAATGTCTTCAAATTGTTAACATTAAGAGTTTCTGATGTCATTTCTTCATGAGCAGATCTTCTTAGATCTGAATAATTTAAGTATCTTTACAAGTACTTTTTTTTTTAACTTATTTGACTTGTCAAATACGTCAAAATATAATTGACTAGTATGCCAGCAATGAATGGATAAGATGCCACACCTAGAAGTCTGTGGCAGAGTCTTCTCACTACAATGAATAGATTGTTTGACAAATGGAGATGTATAGTATATTTTTAATGTTTTTGTTTGCCTTCGTCTGTTCACTCAGTATTCATACTTTATTTTGTGGATTTCAGAGTCACAGAGATACATTAGTTTCATTTATTTAATTTTGAGATTCTATTCTTATTAATATAAATGAAATGATGTTATACAATAATATGGAAATTAGTAACATTATAAAATTGTTTCATCTTAAAATATTGTTCAGTAAAACATTTGGGGCAATATTTTTAGTTTTCTATTCATACTTTAGAATAATGCTATATATTATATTAAGTAAAGGAAGTAAAATGCTGGCAGCAAATTCTAAAGAAATTTCTGAAATATAACTTAGAAACAGACAAAACAACACCACAAACAGTTTTTAAATATATTTTTAAAAGATCTATATATTATATGTATTTAAGACAGATAATTCTCAAGGTTTTAAATGTATATACAAATAAATGACTATTATATATGTATATGCATTGAGTGATTTTGGTCAAGTTATTTTGTCTCTCTAGATCTGTATTTTCTCATTTAGTTGAAAAGAATTTTAGTTAAAATATGCATATGCATACACATATATGCGTACTATATATGTATATGCATTTACAACCTTGAGAATTATCCCTTTTAAAATTCTTTTTAACTAAATGAGAAAATAGAGATCAAATTTGACCAAAATCAGTTACCTAGTTAATAAATTTTTTTCAGGTTGTTGCTTTAATTTTTTTTTTTTAATCTCCAAATCCTGTGTTCTTTCTACTAGAAAATTGAGTTGATCCCTAAACTGATTAATGTCATAATGTGCTTTTATACAAAAAAGACTAAAAAAGTATTAATCATCTATTAGTTTTAACTACCTAGGAAACCCTATACAATATCACCTTATTTATCAAACCACATACGTTTAAATATGACACTTGTGAATTGAAAATAGTTGAAATGAACAAGGAAAGGAGCCTGTGTGTGTGTGTGTGTGTGTGTGTGTGTGTGTGTGTGAGAGTTATGCATTGTTCCAAAACAACTACAGTACTCCAAATCATAGTAGCTTAAAACAACAATTTACAGTGTGTTAAGCCTCACAAATCTTCAGTTTAATTGAGTGTTTCCTCTTCTGTTTTCACCTGTGCTCCCTCATGCTGCTAAGTCCAACTAAGGGGTTGGATGGAGGTTCAGCTGTAACACCTAGATGTCTGGATCTCTCTGCATATGTTTTTTTATTCTCAAGGAGACTAGATCAGTCTGGCCTTCCTCATATGTGATGTCTACATGTCTAATAAAGTGCGTGGTTTCTTGACTATAGCTCAGAAGTTTCCCATTGTTATTTCTGCCACGTTCCATTGGTGAAAGCAAGACCCAAGGCCAGATTCAAAGGGGTAGACAAATGCAATTCACCTCGCAATGGAAAGAGCAGAAATGGCACATTGTACTAGGGCTTTCAAACCAGGTCATAATTGTAATAATCATATTCACTTTAAAGCATGAGTGCAAATATAATAATAAAACTGTGTATTTCAAACTGGGCTTTATGAATTAAAATTTTTAATATGTATTATGCAATTTCCTCTTTTTCTTTTTCTCTCATTGTGAGATGCCTTTAGCACTTAAATTTGGTTATTTGTTACTCTCTTTCTTTCTTAATTCTTTGGAACACTTTTCAAGTATATATTACTTTCTTGGGAACCTTATAAATCTATTTTACAGTGTCAGTTTAATGCCACTGAATCAAACTTTAAATGTCTAAAACTAGACTTGACTTTACAGAATTCCGAATTCTCTATCAATGCTACAACTCCTTTTCAGGTTCCCCTGAATCAATAATTCAGAATGGTGTGTTTAAGTGTTAAGAAATGAACACTTTTTTTTCCCCCAAAAGAAATCTTACATGGAATCTCAGTAAATAAAATTGTAAACATGGTGATCAGTGACTGTAAACTTATTTGTAAGATAACATTTATTTATTATGTTTCAGACAATGAGAAACTGAAGCAGTTTAGATAAAAATATTTGCAAACAAATCACAGTTGCTGTGTAATGTCTTTTTGGTTTGTTTTGGTTTCATAGGAAAAGTAAAATCCTGATTCAAATGGGGAAACAGCTACAAATGCTAGCTTGAAATATCAAGATATTCTTTAACCTGAAATAAATGCTGATAACAAATGCAATAGGAAAGTATATGCTTCAAAGTAGAATTCCTATCAAGCATAAAACTGCTGGCACTCTTCATGATTATTCTGAAATATAAGCAGTACCTCAGAGTCTGAATAAAAAAAAAAAAAAAAGGACACTGTTTTCATGACAGGGCTTGTTGATAACTATTACTGACCTAGATGTAGAGGATCCTGAGTCTTGGCTGGAAGTCATTCCACTAATTTGCCTGGATACGTTAATCATAAGAAGTAATCAAGAAAATATTTTCTTATCTGTTTTGTACTCAGGCAAAGGGTATGCTATGACAGATTTCTTTAATTGTACAGCTATTCCAATTTTAGCAATGTGGACACACACAAGTCTACACGTACACACAGGAAATACCCTTTCTTAGCCTGTAGCAATGGCAGCAGATTCTTATCAACCCAGGATAAAATCTTCCAGATATACTATATATAAAAATTGGATAAGTCAAGACTTTGGTTAATCCCTACTACTGGTTGGAGCCAAATGAAACTAATAAGTTTGGTTTAAAAATCCATGTACCTGGCTCCTTAATAATTGTCTAACCTTATTTTTCACCATTTCAAATTCAATACACTCCTTTTACAATCTGTCTTCTAGAGCGGGTTAGTTTTCATTCTATCCTGTATTCTGATGTTTCTCCTACTTAAAATGTTCTTGTATTCCCCTCTCAACAAAAAGTACATGTTTTTGCATATGCATATGTATGTGTCTGTGTTGTTTGTTTGTTTGTATTTACTGTGTACTTATTTAATGTGAGGTTCAGAAAAGTTTCATCTTATATAGGAGGTTACATTTTAAGGTCAAAATAACCCTTGAAAATTTCCACATTGCCCATCATTTCTTCTGATCACATTTTATTTTATTTACGCATATTGTGAAGTCATGGTTTTTGAAAAATGCCAGGCTGTAACAGAATAATTTTCATTCCAATAATGTATCAATATGGAATGGGGCGTGATGCAAACAGAGCAAGTAAGGGAACAGCAATTTTCTACTCCACATTGTACACACCAAGAATTCATGCTCGTCAGGGAGACGACTAAGTGAATCGATGACATCACTTATGTTATTTCTCTATCCTAGCATATGCATATAGATTAATTCTGTAATTTAATAAATGCACAATTTGATGTCACTATAATCTCCTTTCTCTATATGTCATGTATCCTAAATAGCAAGATGATCATAGGACTATAGCATGCTCTGTATCCAGTTTCTATAGAACATCAAGTACAGTACAAAACACAAAGTTCTCAGTAATTATTGAAGGACTGTTAAGGCAAGAGTTAATCTAACACATCAACAATCTATTAAGAAGCTTGCATCTTGAATTTTAATAATACAGAAGTTGACTTTTTGAAATAAACTCAAGATAATAAAATATTATCTATAAACATAAATATTGGTTAAATGTGTAAACCAAATCTCAGAGTTGACAATGAATGAATTACTAATGCTCTTTTTATTAAGAAGTTTGGGAAGAAAACTGATAAACACCACATATTAAAAATACATATATATTTGCTATATATTTGTGATCAGTTGATTTTCAACACAGATGCAAAGGCAGTTTTTTGGAGAAAGGAGAGTCTTCAATAAATAGTGCTGGAACAATCGTACATCCATATGAAAAATAAATAACCTCAATCCATATTTTATAATTTACACAAAAATTACCTCAGCATGAATTATGGAAGTAAAACTCCTTTGAGTCTTAACTTACAGAAAACATCAAAGACTATCTTTGTGACTTTGGATTAGTCAAATACTTCTTAGATACCACAGTAAAAGCATGACTTATTAAAGTGCAAATTAATATTGCAATGGCATATTACTACACATTTATTAAGAGTGTTAAAATAAAATAAATATACAAATAAATATAAAAGCTGAAAAGGATATATCTTGCTAGTGAGAATACATATCGGTACAGCCTATTTGGAAGTCAGATTGTCACTTTCTTATAAAGTTCGGTATGTAGTTACCACATGACCAGATACCCCACTCCTAGATATTTACCCAAGTAAATGAAATACATTTACACAGAAATCTAAAGGTTTAACCATAAAGGTTTTAAGTGGCTTTTTCTCATAACCATAAAACTGTAAACAACCCACCTGTATATAATGAAATAATTACAGCAATTAAAAGAAACAAACTGTTGATATATGAAGTAATTTAGATGGATCTTACCTGTGTTACGCTAAATGAAAGAACCCAGACTCAGAAGGCCACATACTGTATTATTTCACTCGTAAGAATGTTTGAGAAAGGCAAAACTATAGGAGCAAAAAACTAAATGCTTACAGGTGTGTTTTTTTTTTTTTTTTCTGAATCTTCTCTCCTTGGCGTGTTCTGGACCACCTTCTCCCTGTGTCCTCACTTGGCCTTTCCTCTGTGCCCCAGTTCCTGATTGTCTCTCGTTGTGCTCAGATTTTCTCTTCTTATAAGCACACAAATCAGATTGGATTAGGGGACACCCTAACTGCATCAGTTTAATTTAATCACATTTATGAAGGACCTGTCTCCAAATACAGTTTCATTCTCAGGTACTGGGAGTAAAGACTTAATCATATGAATTTGGGAGAAACACAATTCAGCCCATAATTATGTGTTTGCCACAAGTCGTAGAATTTTGTAGACCAAGAACATTAGAATGATTTCGTTTTCACTACACCTTAATAAACAAAAATTGAAAGGTCATAATCAACCCCACTGGCGTTAAGTTGACCTACAAAAATGTAGTTATATCCCAAAGGAACTACAGGACCTTTTCAACACATACTAGGAGAAACCAGGAAGAGACATTAAGACTTGACTCTGGGGCAAACACTGAAAAAAGTGACAATATAAATTTAATGTAAATTTACATAAAAGAAAGATAAAATTGAGATGAGAGCATTGCCAAGATAAACAGGATCTAAATACCATAGTAGAACCAAGAGAAATGATGAAAACTTGCTGCTAGGATTACTCCTGTAACTATCAATATAATTATTGTTAATGTTACAATTTCATTATAATTATTATTAATGTTATAATTTAATTATGACACTCCTTGGTATGTTTTTTCTTGGTGTTTGTCCTTGGAGTTGATTGAGTTGCTCAGATCTGTACCTTTATATATGTTATGAACCTAAGAATATATTCAGCCAATATTTTAATGTCTCTTCAAATTTTTTTTTCTAACACAACCTTATTTTCTTCAGGTGCCCCAATTACACATATAATTGAGCTTTAAATATTATCCTATAGGTCAATGAGGCTGGTTCTAATTTTTTTCAGCTTTATTTTGGCTTTCTTTGCTTCAGTTTGTGTAGTCTCTACTTGTTTACTTCTGGTTCACTGTTCTTTTCCTTTACAGTTTCTAATTTAGTGTAAAGATTCTTCAGTATTTGTTTCAGATATTATGGTTTTTCAGTTTCAGATTTTTCCAGTTTTGTGTTATAATCTCCATTTCTCTATTGAGAGCCCATAATTGTTTTGTCTTATGATAAGGATTTGCCTAAAAATCTTGAACTAATTTTTTTTTTGCTTTTTTTTTTTAAGTTATATTTTATGTTCTGTGGTATATGTGCAGATCATGCAGGTTCATTACATAGGAATACATGTGCCATGGTGGTTTCCTGCACCCATCAGCCTGTCATCTACATTAGGTATTTCTACTAATGCTATCCCTTCCCTAGCCCGCCAGTCCCCAACAGGCTCCAGTGTGTGATGTTCCCCTCCCTGTGTCCATGTGTTCTTATTGTTCAACTCCCACTTATGAGTGAGAACATGAAGTGTTTGGTTTTCTGTTGTGTTAGTTTGCTGGGATGGTTTCTAGCTTCATCCATGTCCCTGCAAAGGACATGAGCTTATCCTTTTTTGTGGCTGCATGGTATTTCATGGTATGTGTGCCACATTTTCTTTATCCAGTCTATCACTGATGGGCATTTGGATTGGTTCGAAGTCTTTGCTGTCGTGAACAGTGCTATGATAAACATATGTGTGCATGTGTCTTTACAGTAGAATGATTTATAATCCTTTGGGTATATACCCAGTAATGGGATTGATGGGTCAAATGGTATTTCTAGGTGTAATCCTTGAGGAATCGCCACACTGTCTTCTGCTATGGTTGAACTAATTTATACTCCCACCAACAGTGTAAAAGTGTTTCTATTTGTCCACATCCTCTCCAGCATCTGTTGTTTCCTGACTTTTTAATGATCGCTATTCTAACTGGTGTGAGATGGTATCTCATTGTGGTTTTAATTTGCATTTCTCTAATGACCAGTGATGATGAGCTTTCTTTCATGTTTGTTGGCCGCATAAATGTCTTCTTTTGAGAAGTGTGTTCATATCCTTTTCCCACTTTTTGATGGTGGTGTTTGTTTTCTTCTTGTAAATTTAAGTTCTTTGTAGATTCTGGATTCTAGCCCTTTTTTAGATGGATAGATTGCAAAAATTTTCTCCCATTCTGTAGGTTGCCTGTTCACTCTGATGATAGTTTATTTTGTTGTGCAGAAGCTCTTTAGTTTAATTAGATCCCATTTGTCAATTTTGGCTTTTGCTGCCGTTGCTTTTGGTGTTTTAGTCATAAAGTCTTTGGCCATGCCTATGTCCTGAATGGTATTGCCTAGGTTTTCTTCTAGGGTTTTTATGATTTTAGGTCTTATATTTAAGTCTTTAATGCATCTTGAGTTAATTTTTATATGAAGTGTAATAGCTGTTACAAGGTCACCTGCTAATTCTGACAACTCTGTCATTTCCAGTAATGATTGATGTTTTTCCTGGTTATGGGTCTCATTAACTTCATTTTGCATGTCTATTTATTTTTCACTTTATATTGGGCATTGCAAGTTTTATCTTGATTATTTGGATTTTGTTGTTTTCCTTAGTAAAGAAAGGTCTTTACTTGAGGCCTCCGGTAGCCCTACCACTAAAATGTAGCGTCTCTGCTACCTATTGTCCTAAATAATAGCTGGCTAATTAGAATTAGAACATCTGTTCTGTGCAATCTGAAAGAGTTTTTTAGCTCAAAGCTTCCTAGTAGTTGTATTTCATCTGGCAGTCATTCTCTATCTGGCCTTTGAGAGTGCCAGCTTACACATGTTCCACTTGGTATTCAGCCAAAGACTGAAGAGGATTCATGCAGATTTCTTAAACTCCTTCTTAACACACATATGTCCTTTCCTGTACACTGCTTTGAAAATTTCAGCCATCTCAGTAGCCTCAAATTCCTGTCTTTTTCTTCTCAGCTAGCCACTCTTGGGCTTTCTTTGGCTAGTCGGGAGCATGCATTCACACAGAAAACCAGTCTAACCCTGTGGCTAACCTATTTTGTTTCCTTTATCTCAGTGACTGTAGTCATGTGACACCTATTATCCAATATCTGGAGATAGTTCCTATGTTTTCCAGTTTTGCAGGTATTTGTAGTGGCAGACCAGGTACAGTAGCAGTTGCTTTGTGATGGTAGAAAGTGAATCATAAAACTGTACTCTACTACATAGATACTGGTAACAGAGCAGGGCAAAAGCCCCAACATATAATATACATATATCATAGTATCCACAACAGGAGGATAAAATTGGAAATAGTATCTAAAATATTCCCCAAATTATGCAAACTCCTTTTGCAAACAACAAGTTAACATTTCTAAGAAATGTGCAGTTACAGGCATCATGAATATGTAACAAATGAAGTTGCATATTAATGTGTTTTTATTTAAGGCATAATCAGAATAAAAGCATTGTGCAGAAATTTAGACAGCAAAGAGTCAGAAGTATACACATTCAGGTTCTGAAGTTTGTGTGTGCAAACCTTATAGATACCACAGGCTTAGTCAGGCAGAGAAGCATATTAAGAAGATTAGCAGGGAGATTATGCGTAAACAATCTCAATGCAGATTTTTACAGGGTCAAGGAATGATCAATATAAGACGCATCGTATACTCTTGAACTCTGTGCGCTATTCTATTTCACTTATGGCAGTAGATACACAACATTTTGTCTAGAAATTGTAATCAAGCCCAGAAGAAAGTCAGAATCCTGTGGAGGATTATGGCAATGGGGAAACAGTTTCTCTCCCTAATTATTGTAGTCAGAAGAGAGTGTACATTATCATAATATCAGAAAGTTTCACTTATCTCACTGAAGAGCAAAGTAGCATTTTTTTTCCTCAGGAAAAGCTTAAAAGGCTGACCATCAAGAGGTTTTACAAGTTGAATTTAACAAGGTCTTGTACCTTATTGCCAACTTGCAGTCACTAACAAGATTTGACTTGACATTTAAACAAAAAATGTGGATGCCTAATAAACACACAAAAATATAAATTAGTCATATGAGAAATGCAAAGTTAAACCACAATGAGATGTCATTTTTACATCCACTAGAATTGCTGTAATAAAAAGACATACAAGACTGGCTGTGGTGGCTCACCCCTCTAATCCCAGCCCTTTTGGAGGTCAAGGCAGGTTGATCACTTGTCAGGAGTTTGAGACCAGCCTGACCAATATGGAGAAACCCCGTCTCTAATAAAAATACAAAATTAGCCGGGTGTGGTAGCAAATGTCTGTAATCCTAGGTGCTCAGGAGGCTGAGGCAGGAGAATAGCTTGAACCCAGGAGGCAGACGTTGCAGGGAGCTGAGATCGTGCCATTGCACACCAGCCTGGGCAACAAGAGCAAAACTTTGTCTCAAAAAAAAAAAAAAAAAAAAAAACAAAAAAAATACAATAACAAGTGGTGAAAATGTGGAACACTGTGATAACTTTTATGCCATGCTGAAAGTAATTTAAAATGGTGCAGCTACTTTGGAAAACTTTAGCAGGTTCTTAAAAAGTGAAATGTATATTAATCAATACAATCCAGTGATTCCATCCCTAGATATCTACCCAAAATAAAATATACGTCCATAAAAGGACTTGCATGTGAATGTTCATAGCAGCATTATTTATAATAGACAAAATTTCGAAAAGAAATTGAATGTTCATCAACTGGTGAATGTCTAAACAAAATGTAGTATATCTATATAATGGAAAGCTATTCAGAAACCAAAAGGAATAAACAATTGGTATGTCCTGAATGGTATTGCCTAGGTTTTCTTCTAGGAGTTTTATGGTTTTAGCTTTTACATTTAAGTCTTCAATCCATCTTGGGTTAATTTTTGTATAAGGTTTAAGGAAGGGGTCTAGTTTCAGTTTTCTGCATATGGCTAACCAGTTTTCCCAATACAATTTATTAAATAGGGAATCCTTTCCCCATTGCTTGTTTTTGTCAGGTTTGTCAAAGATTACATGGTTGTAGATGTGTGGTGTTATTTCTGAGGTCTCTGTTCTGTTCCACTGGTCTCTATATATGTTTTGGTACCAGTACCAAGCTGTTTTGGTTAATGTATCCTTGTAGTATAGTTTGAGGTCAGGTAGCGTGATGCCCCCAGATTTGTTCTTTTTTTCTTAGGATTGTTTTGACTATACTGGCTCTTTTTTGGTTCCATATGAAATTTAAAGTAGTTTTTTTTCTAATTCTCTGAAGAAAGTTAATGGTATCTTGATGGGAATAGCATTGAATCCACAAATTACTTTGGGCAATATGGCCATTTTCACGATATTGATTCTTCCTATCCATGAGGATGAGATGTTTTTCCATTTGTTTGTGTCCTCTCTTATTTCCTTGAGCAGTGGTTTGTAAGTCTCCTTGAAGAGGTCCTTCACATCTCTTGTAGGTTGTATTCCTAGGTATTTTATTCTCTTTAGAGCAATTGTGATTGGGAGTTCACTCATGATTTGGCTCTCTGTTCTTTATTGGTGTATAGGAATGCTTGTGATTTTTGCACATTGATTTTATATCCTGAGACTTTGCTGAAGTTGCTTATCAGCTTAAGGAGATTTTGGGCTGAGACAATGGGGTTTTCTAAATATACAATCATGTCATCTGCAACCAAGACAATTTGACTTCCTCTCATCCTAATTGAATACCCTTTATTTCTTTCTCTTGCCTGATTGCCCTGGCTAGAAATTCCAATACTATGTTAAATAGGAGTGGTGAGAGAAGGCATCCTTGTCTTGTGCTGGTTTTCCAAGGGAATGCTTCTTGTTTTTGCCCATTCAGCATGATATTGGCTATGGGTTTGTCATAAATACCTCTTGTTATCTTTCTAGTATGCATTTTCTGTGTAATGAGGCAAGCAGTGTAAAGAACAAAAAGAGAAAGGTGACTAAGTAATTCTCCTTGTGCTGCTCATGCTTGTCCTATTCTTTTGTGAGGGTATGTTATCCTTAGCTCCAAACTATTTTAAGATTTGCTGAAACTGAATGTATATTTTTTGAGATAAATATTCAAAAACATTAAAATTTACTCAGACTTACACTTAAAGATGTCTATTAAACCTATGAATCCTATATGCAGGCATGTAATTTTTTAAGAAATATGAAATTTCTAAAAGTATTAGACAGGTGTTCTTTGCAGTGGTCTTCAGCATACATTATTTAGAACCAATTGTCTAAGTGTGTCAGTGTTCTCTACTAATTCTCATATGAAGGGAAAGTCATTATGTGACTGGTAACCAGGAGGATATAATGTCCTGTGGGTCAATTTCCTAGAGTATTTCTTATAGTATTATCTGATATTCTCATAGTCTGTCCAATCAGTCATTCTCAATAGGCCATTGTCTGTTTCAGTTTCAGGGTCATACAGCTGTGAGAA
This sequence comes from Colobus angolensis palliatus, assembly GCF_000951035.1. Taxonomy (NCBI): domain Eukaryota; kingdom Metazoa; phylum Chordata; class Mammalia; order Primates; family Cercopithecidae; genus Colobus; species Colobus angolensis. The sequence goes on along the minus strand of NW_012115488.1, from coordinate 19,348,720 downwards.
TTAAGGTCATGTATGTGAATCTTTATACCTAAGTGTCAGGCACATCATTGGACAAAAAAGGAAGTTATAACACAAGAAAAAGATTAAGCCCTGATCACATCCTACATCTTCTTCAGCAAACACTCTGGTGGGATGACTTGATGAAAGCCAACAACCTTTTAATTTCTATCTTCACTTATATCAGCAGACCCAAATACAGTTAATAAATGGTTAAAGGTTCACAACCATCACACCCATTCCAGCAACATCTATCCAAATGGAAGATGCCTTGATTGCAACAGTATCTGGGGAGCTAGGTTATGGGTGATTGATAAACCCTGTTTTTGATGATGTAGATGTGGAGTCTTTATTTTATTCACATATATCAGTGAATTAGAGAGATCTGTGTTACACTGAAACATTTGCCTCTTATATCCTTGTTTATTAACTCAGTTGTTCTCAAAGTATAGTTTGTGGAGCCTAGGCAGCCCTTAAGATTCATTGAGGGGATCAATGAGGTCAACACTATCTCATAAAAAAAACTAAAATATAATTTGCCTTTTTTACTGAGTTGACATTCACATTGATGTTGCAAAACAATGAGAGTAAAACTGCTTTTATGTTAACATGAAACAAAGTAGAAGCACCAAATTATATCAATAGTCCAATAATCATTTAATTGTTGTTGCCATATACTAATAGTTTAACAAAATAAATATTGAAGTTTCACATGTGTTCTTCATGAAACAGTAAAACTGTTAATTAAATCTCGACCCTTCCCTACATACCTTTTCAATAGTCATTATGACAAAATGGAAAGTATGCATAAATCACTTATGCTGCATTCTTAAGTATGATGACCACCTCTGATAAATTGTTAAGGTGCAAACTTAGTGAAATTCTTTTTAGTGAAATACCGTTTTTACTTAAAAATACAGCTAACAGGCATGCTATAGGTATTCAGGCAGGCTTTGACAGACATTTTCTCAAAAATTAGTAAAATGAATCTTTCATTTCAAGGAAAAAACCTGACGATATTTGTTGCAATGACAAATTCCAAGCTCTAAAGGCAAAATTAGAATTTTTGAAAACATATGTCTGCCACCATGAATGTGACAGTTTCCCAATACTCAGATAATATTCTGATGAGAACACCGGTGATGTTAACAAATGTGATTATGAAAGGTATCAGTTTTTGGAAGATCTGTATAATTCAGTTAACCAATATTTTTCAAATAACCAGTGGATGATGTTACAAAGTTATTCATGGTAGAAGTCAATTCAAGTGCAAGATACATCAACAGATTTCATATTTGTTTATATTAAATATTTATTGCTGCAGATTGCTAATATATTGCAATAAGCTTGTTAGAAACCATCAATTGTGAAGTTTTATGTAGCATCAAAAAATCAACAGTTTTCTAAAAATATTGCAAGAATCCTCCCTTTTGCACATATCTGTGCAAAAACAAAAAATTCCTTATGGTTCAATGGAACCAACATATCAAAAATTTGGATGCTGAAACAGATATGATAATCCAGACATTAAAGTGATTGACAAAAAAATATAGACAGTGTCACTTCCCTCAGCTTTTTTTGGAAAAAATAATTTTGTATGATATGTTAAATAAAATATATTTTAATTAAAATTATTATGTTGTACTGAGTAATCAAGTATTTTAAAATTTCTGTTTTAAATTCTAGTGTAGAAAATATTGATATAAATAACTCACATAAGGCTGTTTGAAGTTCTAAATAATTGCCAAGAGTGTAAAGATCTCTTCTTTGAGAGTAATTACTACAACTAAATTTGTACCCATTTTGTATTTTACCCTAATAGTTTTATCATTAACCAATGTATACCATCATTTCTGTCCTGGGGCTTCAACAACTTCTCTTTCCCAAACCCTCAAATGGAGAAGTTGAAATAAAAACTCTAGATTACCAAATGTCAAAAATAGAGTTTACTAAGCATTTAAAATTGAATATTTACTAGATTATTAAGATCATAATTTATTGGAAGTAGAATCTTGTTTTTAAAATGGATAAATTAGTTAATTTTTTTTAGCCATTCTTCTTTTACTCCACTCTGTCTGGCTAACTTCTTATCTTACAGGTATATGCTTTAATGTCTGTTTTTCAGAAAACCTTTCCTTAAGCCTATACTTCATCTGGAAGAATAACTACAAAAGAAATTGGATGTCTATTCTGCAATTTTTGCTTACATGGCAGAGTCTGCTTTCAAACTTCCTTTGCTAATGCTTCTTCTTTATTACTGTTAGATTAAGACTGCAGCCCTTAAATCAACCTGTTTTTCATTTTCTCATTAACCGAGCAACTCACGATTATTGACATTTTCAGTTTGTGTTTAAAATACTTTGAAATGGTCTCTTACAGTTTATATGTAGACTATATTTAAATATAATATACTTGTCCAATAAATTTATGCTATCAAAGAGGTGGACTCAAAATCTGGGGTGTTCAGCTGAATACCTTAAGAATCAGGAAGATCATAATGTGAACTCTGGAGAATACATTCTGGGACCATAAACTGTTAATAAAAGGCAAGGATTATAATGGTAGGTTGCCATCTCCTTATCAATATTCTGGGTTGTCATGATGATAGGAGGGGAATAATCCAGGAAGGTGCACATGTATAGTAATTTCAAAATTCCAAGCACTGTTTGAAATACGTTAGATACATTTACTCATTTTATCTCCCCAACAACTCAGTACTATTATTTCCAACTTATAGACTAATGCAAGAGCTAGAATAAGTTCAAGAAAGAAAAATAAATATGCTTAATTGCAGGATGTAAATGCATACAGCGTTCAGAGAGATAGTTCCTAACCTTAGTACCTACTATATATTCCAGAAATCATGAAATGAGTAAAATCAATTCCATCTATACATGAGACTATACAGTATTTGTCTTACTGTGTCTGGCTCATTTCACTTAACATAATGCCGTCCGAATTCATTTATGTTTTCACAAATGTCAGATTTTCCCTTTTTAAAAAGGTAGAATGAAATTTAATGTTGTATATATCCCGCATTTTCTTTACCCATTCATCCATTCATGGACACTCCTTTCCATATATTGGCTGTTATGAACAATACTGCAAATAAACATGATAGTACAGATATCTTTTTGAGACAGTCATTTCATTTCCTTTGAACATATACCCAACAATTGGATTTCTGGAATACATAGTAATTCCATTTTTAACATTTTAAAGAATTTTCGTACCATTTTCTATAATGGTGGTACCAATTTAAATTCCCACCAACAATGTATAAGTATGTGTTCCTTTGTCTCCATATCCTCTCCAACATTTGTTATCTTTTGCCTTTTTGATAATAGTCAGTCTAACAAGTATGAGATAATATATCACTGTAGTTTCAGTGTGCATTTCTCTGATTATTAGTAATGTTGAGCACTCTTTCACGTAACTGTTTGCCATTTGTATGTCTCATTTTAAGAAATATGTCTATTTAGGTCTCTGCCTGTTTTAAAATTGAGAATTGAGTTATTTCATAGCTTTTTTTTTTTTTTTTGCTATTGAGTTGTATAAGTTCCTCATATATTTTAAATATTGACCCCTTGATAGATATATGTTGAAGAGATAATTTCCACAATAACATAGGTTGCCTTTGCATTTTGTTGATTGTTTCCTTTGATGTGTATTACTTTAATGTAGTCCTTATTGTTTATTTTTTGCTTTCATTGCCTGTGTTTTGGGTATCATACTTAAAAAAAATATTCTACAGACCAATCTCATGGAACATTTTCTCTATGCTTTCTTCTAGGAGTTTTTCAGTTTCAAGTCTTATGTTTATGTGTTTAACCCATTTTTAGTTGATTTTTGTGTATAGGTTTAGATAAAGTTTCAATTTCATGCTTTTTAGGGTGGATATCTAGTTTTTCCAGCACTATTAATAGAAGAGACTGTATTTTCCTCATTGTGCATTCTTGGTACCTTAGTTCAGGATTAGATGACTGTATGTGTGTGGATTTTATTATCTTTCATTAATCTATGTGTTTGTTTTTATGCCTGTACAATTCTACTTTGATTATTGTTTTGTAATATATTTTGAAATCTAGAAGAGTGGTGCCTTTAGCTTTGTTCTTTTTCTTCAAGACTCTTTTAGCTATTTGGAGTCTTTCATGGTTTTATGTGAGTTTTTGAATGGTTTTTTGTATTTCTGTGAAGAATGCTATTGGAATTTTAATAGGGAATACAGTAAATTCATAGTTTGCTATGGGTAGTGATATGGTTTGGCTGTTTCCCCACCCAAATCTCATCTTGAATTCTCACATGTTGTGGAAGTGACCTGGTGGGAGGTGACTGAATCATGGGGGCAGGTCTTTTTTGTGCTGTTCTCATGATAGTGGATAAGTCTCATGAGATTTGATGACTTTATAAGGTGGAGTTTCCCTGCATAAGCTCTCTTTTGCCTGCCTTCATCCATGTAAGATGTGACTTACTTCTCCTTGCTTTCTACCATGATTGTGAGGCCTTTCCAGCCACGTGGAATTGTGAGTCCAGTTAAACCTCTTTCTTTTGTTAATTGCCCAGTCTCATGTATGTCTTTAACAGCAGTGTGAAAATGGACTAATATAGTAAACTGGTACCAGTGGAGTGGGGTGTTGCTGAAAAGATATCCAAAAATGGGGAAACAACTTTAGAACTGTGTAACAGGCAGGGGTTAGTACAGTTTGGAGGGCTCAGAAGAAGACAGGAAAATGTGGGAAAGATGGGAACTTCCTAGAGAGTTGTTGAATGGCTTTGACCAATATGCTGATAATGATATGGACAATGACATACAGACTGAGGTGGTCTCAGATGGAGATGAGGAACTTGTTGGAAACTGGAGCAAAGGTGGCTCTTGTTGTATTTTAGCAAAAAGACTGGTGGTATTTCACCCTGTCCTAGAGACTTGTGGAACTTTGAATTTAAGAGAGATGATTTAGGGTGTCTGGTGGAAGAAATTTCTAAGCAGCAAAGCTTTAAGAGGTTACTTGGGTACTGTTAAAGGCATTCATTTTTATAAGGGAAGCAGAGCATAGAAGTTCAGAAGATTTCCAGCCTGACATTGTGATAGCAAAAACCCTGTTTTCTGAGGAGAATCCAAGCTGGCTGCAGAAATTTATATAAGTAATGGGGAGTCGAATGTTAATCCCCCAAACAATGGGGAAAATGTCTCCAGGCATCTCAGAGGTCTTCATGGCAGTCGCTCCTATCACAGGCCCAGAGACCCAGGAGGGAAAAATGGTTTCATGGGCTGGGCTCCGGGTCCCTGCACTGTATGCTGCCTAGGGACTTGGTGCTCTGCATCCCAGCTACTCCACTCATGGCTGAAAGGGGCCAAGGTAGAGCTCAGGCTGTGGCTGCATGGGGTGCAAGCCTCAAGTCTTGGCAGCGTCCATGTGATATTGAGCCTGCCAGTGCACAGAAGTCAAGAACTGGGGTTTGGGAACCTCCATCTAGAGTTCAGAGTATGTATGGAAATGCCTGGATATCCAGGCAGAAGTTTGCTGTAGGGGTGGGGCTCTCGTGGAGAACCTCTCCTAGGGCAGTGCAGAAGAGAAATGTGAGGTCAGAGGCCCCACACGGAGTCCCTACTGTGGCACTGCCTAGTGGAGTTGTGGGAAGAGGACCACCATCCTCCTCCAGACCCCAGAATGGTAGATTCACTGACAGCTTGCATTGTATGCCTGGAAAAGCTGCAGTACTCAATGCTAGTCCATGCAAGCAGCTGGATGGGAGGCTCCATGTCAAGGGAGTTCAGTTTGGAGCTTTAAGATTTGATCACTCCACTGGATTTTAGACTTGTATGGGACCTGTAGCCCCTTTGTTTTGGCCAATTTCTCTCATTTGGAATGATTGTACTTACCCAATACCTGTACCCCCACTGTATCTAGGAAGTAACTATCCTGCTTTTGATTTTACAGGCTCATAGGTAGAAAAGACTTGCCTTGTCTTGGATGAGACTTTGCAGTGTGAGCTTTTGAGTTAATGCTGAAATGAGTGAAGACTTTGCGGGACTGTTGGGAAGGCATAATTGATTTTGAAAAGTGAGGTCATGAGATTTTGGAAAGGCCAGAAGTGGAATCATACAGTTTGGCTGTGTCTGCACCCAGATCTCATCTTGAATTCCCACATGTTGTGGGAGGGATGCAGGGGGAGATAACTGAATTATGAGGGCTGGTCCTTTCCATGCTGTTCTCAAGATAGTGAATAAGTCTCATGGTATCTAATGGCTTTATAAGGTAGAGCTTCCCTGCACAAGCTCTCTCTTTGTCTGCTGTCATCCATGTAAGATGTGACTTGCTCCTCCTTGCCTTCTGTCATGATTGTAAGGCCATTCCAGTCACACTGAACTTTGATTCCAATTAAACCTCTTTCTTTTGTAAATTGCCGAGTCTCAGCATAAAAATGGAGTAATACAAGTAATATTGACATTTCAGCAATATGAATTCTTCCAATTCTTCCAATTCTTCCAATCCATTAAAATGGGAAATTTTTGCACTTATTTGTGTCCTCCTCAGTTTTTAAATCAATGTTTTATATTGATTTTTATTGTATATAAAGTTTTTATTTTATGGATGTTTCACCTCATTGGTTAAATTTACTCCTAAGTATTTTATTCCTTTTGATCCTGCTGGAAAGGGATTGCTTTCTTAATTTCTTTTGCAGATAGTTTTGCAGATAGATTCTTTTGCAGATAGTTTGTTGTTAGTGTATAGAAATGTAACTAATTTTGTATATTGTATATTTTGTATTTTGTATATTGATTTCGTATTCTTCAACTTATTTGAATTTGAAGAATTCATATTCTTCAACACTACAACTAATGTTGCTTATTCGTTCTAACAGTTTTTTGGTGGAGTTGAGAAATTTCTGTATATAACATTATGCCATCTTTAAAAAAAGACCATTTTCTTTCTTTCTTTCAGATTTGGATGATATTTACTTATATTATCTTACCTAATTGCGCTGGCTAGGACTTTCAGTCACTCATTGAATAGAAATGATAAGAATCAGCATCCTTGTGATATTCTTGATTTTAGAGGAAAGATTTTCAGCTTTTAACTATTGAGTATGTTAACTGTGGGCTTATGATAATTGGGCTTTATTGTGTTGAGGTGCATTTCTTCTATACCTAATTTATTGATAATTTTTATCATGAAAGATGTTGAATTCTTTAAACTACTTTGCATGTTCATATAAATTTTTTGTTCTGTTGATGTAGTGAATTACATTTATTTGTTTGAATATTAGACTATATTCTTATCTCAGGGATATATCCCACTTGATTAGGGATAAGCTAAAGTAATCTTTTATATCACTTATTTAAAAAACAATCCTTTCATAAATAAAAAGATTATGTTCCAGTGCAGATGAAAATCACCCATAATACTTGTATATTATCACATAACTAATCAATACAAAATTTAGTGGCTTAAGACAAGAATGTCACACAATCTTTGACAGTATTTCATAAGTAGGTTAATCAAGTGTTTCTGGCTTTGGGTTTTTCATGAGGTTGCAGTCAAGCTTTTGGCTGGACTTCATTTCTACAGCTTGGCTGAAGCAGCAAGAACTGTTGCTTACTCCTATAAGCTTACTCATGGGACTACTTGTAGAAGATTTTAGTTCCTTTCCATGTATATCAAACCATAAGGCTTTCCCAAGATCAAGTGATCTAGGAGAGGCTTTTCCAAGAGTGAATGATTTGAGAGAGAGAGAGAGAGAGCGAGAGAAAGAGAGAGACAGAGGAACCAAGCAGCAAGTTATAATCTCTTATAACCTAAGCTCAGAAGTGGCATACTTCCTTTCTGCCATATTTCATTGGTTGCACACATCAGTCCTAGTACAATTCACAATAAGGGTCGTAGGACATCCATTTAAATATGGATAACACAGAGCTTTTGACGTGGCATCCAGAAACTTGAGTTAAAACTCACTGGGTAGAAAAAAAAAAAAAAAGTTACTTTTTTACTTGCTCTCTCCAAAAGTACCATCTTTAGAAAAGATGATTCTATATATAAATTGTCTTTCCCCTTTTGAGTTTTGGATATTTCCCTGATACTTTCTTATCTTTGGCAAACATAAACTAATAGTATATTTGAGCAGTGAAGAGATAAACTGAATGTCCTCCTAAAAGTCTGAATTCCCTTGCTTTTGTGTATCGTCCAGCTAATTCAATGGATTTCCTAGAAAAGCCTATTTTTAAGCATAAGCTGACGTAGTTTTCTTAATGCGAGGAGCTGAGCAGAGTGGCAGAGTAGTTGTACCAACACCTTTAATCTGTCACAGTCACCATTCTTTTCAGAGTTTATATTTATCCTATTGGAATTCATGAAATAGCTTAGCTCTTCAAGGACTTAAGAATTCCTCTTTGATGTTTTCCTGAGAAGTTTACTATTTTGCTTCAAGGCAGAGTATTAAATTTAGTTAGTCCCAAAGCTAACTTACACACTAAACTGACAATTCCCATACTATACTTTAGACAGCTTAAATTAGGCTAATAGGAGTGATATAATCTGGAATAACAGTTATGTTTTTGGCTTGCTATTGTATGGAGTGTTTTACATATTGCAGACCTCGCTCTAAGTTTGCCTCTTTAAAAACATTAAAAAAGACACATATTTTAAAATATATTATTAGGCACAATGATTGTACAACATTTAGGATGGGCTCAAAATCAGTGAGCATTAGAACAATGGAGAAATACTTTTGTGCTGAGCTTTATTGCTCAGAGTAACTACTTACATGGAACAAATGTGGTACAAATATTAGCTGGTCTCTTCATTCATTTTAAGTTAGGCCCTTTTTTCCCTTATTGATTTTTCTCTGCTCGTTACAAATCACTTCATCTCCCTTTGATTTGTTTCTCTTAGTGACTTGGCACATCTTGTAGGTGCTTCACTTCTTACTAATGGCAACTGCTAGATATTTACCAAATATGACATGAGTACTGAATCGAAACTTTTTACATCATTATAACTCAATATTGGTAAGTGCAGTTTTATGTGCTCTAAATTAGCTCTGCAAATGACATTTTAAATGGAGCAACCAACAAGGACAAAATCATAATAGAAATGTCCAATAACACAATCACAGTTTACATGTCTCTTAATATTGTTGGGTAAAGTAATTTTACTGATTTAGAATTAAATGAAGAAGATAGTTCACAAATATTCCTATACTTAGTGGGTTTTTATGCTCCTTCATTGATATTTTTATTTTGCTTGGTAATAAAATTGCAAAAATACAGTTAATCTTATGTAGTAAATATTTGGCCAGTGAGTAAACAAGCCAAATAATACATTGATTTTATGTATATGTATTTTTTTTTTTTTTCTTTTTAGATGGTGCATTTTGCAAGCATGGCTGTAAGGGCAGTAAGTGCTCTTTAGCCTGCTCTGTCAGTTGGCTGTGGCAGAAAACAGATAATATTGTGTGTTACATTCACTATTTTTTAATCTGCTTCTATGACCTAGAGCACTAATGGACTTAATTTTTTTTATAGGTTGCTTTTGTAATACAACATTCCAAAAGTATATGTACCTATAGCCATAAATGAAATAGATTTGTGAAATGTGAATTATTTGGAAACATGGATAGTCAGATAGAAGATGGATGAGTCATAAGAAATGATATGAGAAAATAAACTTAAAGTTGAAAAAATTCAGAATAATATCTTACGGCTTTTTTCATGCTTGCCAAGGCCCCCAAAATGATGTACACATTCTGTACAGGATACCCTAGTAGAAACCAGAGGAAACATAAGGTACAGAGCTGTATGTTGAGAATTTATTCAAATTCTTATTTAGATATAGATCTTTTTATTTTTTGGCTTGAGCATATAACTGCATATTCATTCATAAGAATGAGGTAAGTCTACCCTTTCTTATTGACTTCCTTTGCCATTCTCCTCAGTGGTTATATTATATATTTACTACTCCCCTTGAATCCTTAGCCTGCTTCTTGACTGAAACCCTTGCTTTGACCTTCACATATGCTCAGTCATCTATACTCAGAATGTGGACAGAAAGGTGATATATTTTAGCTGTTTCATTCTCCTCTTCCAACACAGACTCTTAACAGTAATCTATTCCCATTGTTTCAATCTTTTGCCTTTCAGTGAGTATTTTCTTTCCTTTTAATAAGTTTTATCTTTTAGAGCAGTTTTAGATTCACAGCAAAAACAACAAGAACAACAAAATGAGAAGGCAAAGAAATTTCCCATATATATTGTTCATACCTCTACCAACATCCCCACTAGAGTAGTACATTTTTAAAATTCATGAATCTACATTGACATATCATTATCACCCAAAGTCCGTAGTTAACATTGAGGTTCACTTTTGGTATTGCATATTCTGTGGGTTTGGACAAATTTATATGACATATATCCACCATTATAGTATCATACATAGTAGTTTTACTGCCCTAAAAATCCTCCGTACTCTGCCTGTTCATCCCTCCCTTCCCCTAACTCCTGGCAACCATGGATCATCTCCATAGTCTTGCCCTATTTAGAGTTTGACATAGTGGGAATCATATAGTATGTAGACTTTTCCGACTGGCTTCTTTCACTCAGTGATATGCATTTAAGTTTTCTCCATGGCTTGATAACTCATTTCTTTTTAGTGTTAAATAGTATGCCATTATTTGCATGTACCACAGTTTATTTGTATCCCTACAGAAGAATTTTTTTCTTTGCTTTCAAGTTTGCTTTCAAGTTTTGACAATTATGAAGAAAACCTACTATAAACATGTTTTTGTTATAAAAACATTCAGGGTTTTTGTGTAGGCCTAAGTTTTTAACTCCTTTGGATAGACACCAAGGAGCACAATGGCTGGATCCCATGATAAGAGTATATTTAGCTTTCTAAAACTCTGCCAATCTTCCAAAGTAGCTGTAGCATTTAGAATTACTGCGAGCAGTGAATGAGAGTTCCTGTTGTTCCACATCCTCACCAACATTCACTGTTATCAGTATTCTGGATTTTTGCATTCTAATAGATGTGTAGTGGTACCGTATTGTGGTCTTGAACTCGCTGAACTATGTTTTTCCTTCTGGTATTCGATTAAAACTGCTTGAGACTGACCTCTGGATTATCAAATAGACTTAATTTTTAATCTGCCTTGATTTATTTGTGATACCTGTCTTCCTAGAGTTCTCTCCTTTCTTGGCTTAACTGTCTATAATATTATGATTTTCCTTCTTATCACTTACTGTTATTTATCTGGCTGATGGAGCATTAGTTTTTTATCTGCTCTGTTACCCACAGATGAGCATCTTCTTCCTTGTTATAATCTTTCTACAGTTTTTTCCATGATACAAATGTACAAAATTATTTCTCTACTATTAAATTTTCTTCTGAAAGTAAGAGTAATTTTAATTCACCTATGAAACTCATTCATGTATTTTCAAATGGAAACCTCAAGTGTATTATGTCCCCAAAATAGAAGTAGTATTAATAATAATGTCAATGATATAAAAGGTAATATAGTTTAAAGACATTGTTTGTTTTAATCTGCATAAATACCCCTTGACAGGAAATTACTTCATGTCTTTTACTATGGACAAAACTGAGAATCAGAATTGATTAAGTAATGTGCACAATGTCAAAAAGACAATAAGGTTAAATAGAGTTTTTTCAATGCAAGTCTGTCTGCTTGCTAAACTCTACTGCTTCCTAAAGTAATTTTATATACAATAAAACCAGCATTTTTGTTTGTTTAAAGCTCAGTTTAATGACTTTAGCATCCACCTGCCATTATTCTTGAAATCTAAGATACGTCTTTGACCACTCTATCTCTAACGCCATGCAATTTGTTTCTGAGTTGTGATAAATGGGTGCCAAAAACTGTTAAATTTCCTGCTTCTGTTTTTTCCTTCCAGTATGCATGTTCACAGGCTTTCTGATCCATCCTCTATCTAAGTCTTCTTCCACACACTCCTTGACTTATCAGACTGAAACTCAAGGCTTTTTATTTCATTCCCTTGAATAGATATTTTTTAGTTGTTCTAATTGCATACAAAAGAAAGTCCACACTCCCAATCTTCTTGTTCACATATCTGATAAAATGTTTAGTTATATCCCTTGCCACTCAGCCCTATGCTCTTTTGGCTTTAGATTTACCCTATAATCGGTGTGTGAACATACTAGTCACTTTTATGCCTTCCCTTATTCCTTGCTCATGATCTTCCTTCTGTCCTTATTTTCTTTCCTGACTGAAAATACACTTCATGTGTTTTCATCACTGATACATTTATATTCAGGCAGGTTGCTTATGGGTCTATCTCCAAATACACTGACAGGTTTTCTGGGCAAAAGTCAGGTCTTCATTTTCACAACCCTACTATCTTTTCTGTAGAGGCCTTATTGTTTACAACTTCTTGCACAAAAAGTCTCAGGTTGAAATCTTTGATTCACAGCCACAGTGAGAAAACAAGAGAAATCTTCAAAATACATATTTAAAGTTTTGAGATCTTAGAAAATGATATAAGGAAGAATAATCATAATAATTAGCTTTTTAATAAATTGCAATGTGACAATGACACATACAAAACTCCCACCACAGCATTACCTAGTAACATTTAAGAGCACTTAAAATACAGAATACAGCATAACAGATTTTAGAGACAGAAAAACTAATTTTATACAGCAGTTGGGAGATCCGAAAAGCATTACACTTCTCAACATTTATAGCTATAAATATAACTAGGAAAAGACAAATGTGACACAAAATATTCAAATCACCAAAGGGAACAGATGAAAGACATACTCTTATTTTAGCAAAATTCATGAAAGACAAGAAAGGAACCCATAAGAAAGCTTAATAAACACGTAATGTATACTTGATTAGGATAAATAAAACAAGTTTAACAATAAGTGTAAAATTAATATTTAAAAACTTTATTAAAGAAAATGGAGAGCAAGTCTAGGTATGTATAGCTTATAACAACAATAAAATACTAACGATAAGCAAGTAAGTAAATAACGTAAAACTGAAATAGACAAAGACACAAATATTTCATAGATGGCATTTTTATATTCGATGACACAAGACTCAAGAAAAAGTGCTTTAATGAGACAAATGTATATCTTTCATTTCAAAGCAATAATATAAATATTTACATTTTGAAATACAGTTTCACTATTATATAGCAGCAAAATATATAAAGTATATTAGAAAAAAACATTTATCAGCGCTCCCACCAAAAATGATTCATTTTAGGAGATAATAATCTTAGAATTTGATAAGCTATGGAGACCAAGAAAATGATACAAGAGATTTGAATACTCCTATAATTTTATACCATGGTATGAATATATATTCTTCTAAAATTTACAAATATCACTTATGAAATTACTTCTTTTGTCACAAAGAAAATCTCAGTAAGATTTTCTAATGGTAACTATAAAGACAATATTCCATAACTTCAATGCAATAAAATATATTTTGACAATTCATATAAGACATTTTGAAAATTAATTCTCTGGATTTTTGAGGAATCTCCAAAGTGTTCTCCATAGTGGCTGTACTAATTTGTATACCTTCCTACAAGGTAAAGGATTTCCTTTTCCCCATATCCTCACCAGTATTTGCTACTGCCTGTCTTTTGAATATAGGCTACTTTAACTGGGGTGAGATGATAACTCAAAAAAGTAAAGAACATTAGCAATTATAATAAGAATACAATGACAAATGAAAATAAGACCACAGTTGTAAGGGAGCAAAATTATTTTTTAAATAATATATATATATTTAGTTTATATTAATTTTATTATATTTACAAGATATGTAACAGCATATGCTACCAGAGCTGATTTTTAAAATGTGTGAAATCTAAATAACCCAATTTACTTTAAATAAATGGAAAATTCGTCAGTGATCTACTTTGTTTTTTATTCCATTTCATCTAAATATTTAAAATCATAGATTAAAATTGGTTTCGCATTAATTTTACAAATCTAACTAAACTCTGACATAAAAACTGAGTCATATACCACACAAATAGAGAATAATAGACTCCCTCCATTTATAAAGTTGCAGTGGATTTGCATATTACAGGAGGACTACTTTCTAAAATCAGTCTCTAAGGTGAAAAATCTGTTTAATATTTGGAAATACCCTTGAAAACCCCTTTAAATACTCATAACAATATAATATATTGTCTATAGTAACAGCAATAAAAGTGATTTAAGCAGCATGCCACTAAGATTGTTCTAATCACGGGCCAACTTATAGGAATCATGAGAAAAAGAAATGTTGACATTTACCCATCCCCATATCTGGAGATTTATCTTCCTAGTAATGACAGCAATTCATAGAGTAGGGAGGTAAAGTAAAGTGAGTATGAAACTGTGCAACTTATTTCCTATCCTCATTTGACCAGAGTGAGGAGGAGAAACAAAGACGCTGCAGTATTCCAGACTTGTCTTGGTTGCATGTCCTTACATTAACTTACTTGGAGTGCTGCATGATAATCCATTACTACTGCCACAAGAAGCAAAAGCATACCTGCACCAGAAACAGACACCTGCACCAGAAATGGGCACCTCCACTTTCTGCAGTGTCCTTTTAGCACCCTCTACTGTTAAGGGAGAAAGGTTTACAAGTTCTGGGATTATGACCAGGGCAATAGAGGGAATCTTTGGAAGTAAGAGGAATAGTTTCCAACTACCTTTGTTGACTTTTTCATTTCGTCTCTATAGGTCTTTCAAATGTTGCTTCATCTGAATATATGTAGGCTTTATTATTAAGAACATGTATATTCAAAAATGTTTTGTCTTCTTGATCTATTTTTGCTTTAACAAATATAATGTTCATATACAGATATGGATACAGATATATAGATAGGTGTTTTCCACTTTGAGCTCTATATTGTCTGTCCTTAAAATTGTTACTCTAATTTCCTTTACTTCATATTAGTCTGACACTTTTCCAATTTTTTTTGCTTTGAACTTTATATATCTTATTTTATGCATATCTCTCCTAAACAAAATAGTGTTGAGTCTTACTTATGTTTTTCTTGATAACCAATTGATAATTTTTATATTTTAATTAGTGAGTTAAATCATATTTGAATTCTGCAATGACCATTTTAGTTTGACTTAATCTAACTCGTTTTATTTTATATTTTCAATTTAAATATTGTTTTTCATTTTTGTAATTTTTCTGTAATACATTGGTTAGGTATATGAGAAGTAATGGAATAATTAATTTGTTCCATTAATGTCTACAGAGCAAGCATAAAAAAATTAGAAATGAAAAGACAAAAGAAGAGAGGAAGGAGAGAGAGGAAGAAGGAGGTTTCTGGACCAACTCAGGACCAAAACTGTGATTAACAATAATGTTTCAGGGGAATAAAGGACGCTGTAACAAAAGAGAATGGAAGGGAGGCAAAAGTTATTTTTATGTTCAGTATCTCTGCTTTGTTCTTTATAGCTTCTCATTTTCCCTTCAGGCTATCAGTATTCTCTTCATTTTTGAAGATATTTATTATGATTATGTTACGTTATTGAACTGGCTTCTCTATTCTGGTTTGTTTAGACTGCAGCGCATTGTCTTTCTGTTATAGCTGTGTCCCTCAGATGTCTGATAGTTTTTTCCTGTACATTGTGGGAAATGGAGAAAAATTCCAGCATGCATTAACTTTGACAATTCCTGTTTGTTTTAGAGATGTGGAATGCCCTAGGCAATGTCCTATAACTTCTCTGCCCTAGTCCTTAGGGCCACCTTTTGAGGGGATGTCAAATGAAGCCCTTTAAATCTGTTAGAGCTCTAAAGATACTCTCTTCCAAGAGCTCACTCTGTAAATGAAGTGCTGCCCAAATCTGGCTGTACATTACAATCACCTGGGCTACTTTATAAACTATTTGATGTTCACTTCTCAAAGAGTCTCACATACTTGGGTAGAGTTGTCTTCCTGGCATCAGAATTTTTTAAAGCTACCCAGGTGACTCTACTGTGTAGTCAAGCTTGAAAGTACTACAACAGAAGACTGAGTTTACAGATAATAACTATTCTTATTTCTCCATTTCAATGTTTTTGCATTTTCAATACTCTACTTGTAATGGTGCTTAAACTATAGCATACTTCAATGAAAACACAGATTCCGAGGCCTACCTCCCAAAATTCTGATTCAGTAGTTTGGACTGGCATTTGATAATTTTCATTTTTAACAAGTCCCCAGGTAAAGGTGTTGCTATGGGCCCTACTCTCTAAAAGAATGACTCTCCTACTGTTGATATTTATGCATATAGAATACTTAATTTCTAAAAAGTACATTAACAGGTTGCTGGTAATTATTTTCTCAATATTTAAACAAAGTTATTTAAGACAGTATAGCGTGAACATTCATTAAAAAATAATTTTAATTTAAATGATTTAAAAGAGTTTATTTAAAGAAAATGGATTGAAATTTCTGAATACTCATATAATTAAGTAGAAAAATCATAGAATGTGAAGTAACTCACACTGGAAGTTACCATTCTGACTGGAAAGCTGGAAAATAACAAATTTATTACAGTTGATAATGATCTTGAAGTTTTTCTATAAATATTATCTTAATTTTATTAGTCCTTAAAGTATAAACATGAACAAATCATTTCCCAATATAACTTAGTGTAAAATAATTTTTAAAATGTTTTAATAATCATAAATAAAGCTCAAGCTATTGTTTTTTGACTTAGTCTGAATTAAATAAATTGAATAAAACTATCATTTTTGATAAATTGTTATTAAACAATCTTGTAGGTGTAATATAATAGTTTTTTTGTCCTGTTAGAGTAGATCACGTTATAAATTGAATCATACTAAACTATAAATTGATTTATATAATTGATAAGTTCAGTTTCTATGATACAGATTTGTGTGATGCACTATAACATTGAATTTTTTAAAAATAGAGATAGGGTCTCCCTAAGATGGCCAGGTTGGTCTTGAACTCCTGGCCTCAAGCAATCCTCCCACCTCGGCATCCCAAAGTGCTAGGATTACAGGTGTGAGCCAGCATGCCCAGCCATATAATATTGCATCTTTTTCATAGTTAAAATCCAAGAAAACATCAATAATATTTAAAATTGTCAGATGTGACTATTATCACATAGCCTAATAATTCATTTTTTATGTTCCCTACATTTTGTGTGACAGATGCTTCAAAGCTTCCATTCTCCAAATATTAATTCTGCATGAAAGTTACTCTTGACCTGGAATCCTAGCTTGTAGGTACGTGACATTGCACTGCAGAGAGTCATGACTTTCACAAGAGTCTTTTCAAAAAGGATCATGAAAACTTCCATTGTAGTGCAACCATTTTATTAAATCTAAACTTGGGCTAGAAACTTGAAATGTTTTGTTTTTGCTGGTCGCTGCCTTCAGCCATCTTGATCAAATCTCTTTCTCCACACGTAAGACATCTTTGGGTTCGCAGTAGGACAGGAGTGATAGTTTCCTCAAATAATCCTGTAGGAGTGTTTGGCTTCATATATTCTCAGCTCTCTTCAGAAAACATGAGACTTAAGTCCCCTTGTCCTCAGTTCTGGTTCCTAGTTATCAATTCCAAGGCCACAAAAAGACCTATTCACCAGTCTGTACATTTGTTGCAGAAAAGTGATCATGTTAACCTCAGGGCACAAAATTCTAATGCAATTAATTTTTTGTTCCTTTTTATTGAAGATCTGTCTTTTAGATTCAATTAAATACAATGTTTTTCTTATGTACATCTGTGTAAAGTTTAAAGGCAGTTTCTCTTAAATATACAAACTGATTTATTTGCACAATTTAAAATATTATTTAGAAATACATTTGATTGGAGATGTTATAGAACTATCTAATTTGTTTGTTTGATATTCCCCTACCTTCTCCACCATCACCACCCACAACTAAAAAGAGAATAAAATAAATGTTAAATAAAATAAATAAGGAAATCTATTTTAAACTCTCTCACCAAACCTTTGTTTTCCAGTAGAGCCATCTCAATGACAGAAACTTAAATAGTACATTTGACTTTAAACATTACATAGTGAATATTTAGAAGGGCTGTAGTTACTCGATACATAATGTAGGCCATAAATATTATATGCTCATATGTATAACTTGCAGAGTTAAATGGATAAATGTTGAGCAAGAGATATTAGTACACTAAAGATTAATTGAGGAAGATATTCTAGAGAAAGAATGTTTGAGTTCTAAGGAAATAAGAGGTCCAAGGAAAAAGTTAAAGATTATGTACTCTGTAGAGTAGGCAAAAGGAACAGTTATATCAGGACTGCAATGAATATTGAAGTGGAAGAAGGGACTAAAAATACCACCTCTGATTCACTCAAATTAACTAACAATTCAACTTCCAACTATCCGCTCCCAGCTTTGAATAATGTGACTTCTAAAATCCAGTTCTTTCTTTTCCTGAACCTAGTAGGGCATAGAGAATGGGAGTTTCTGGAATGTGACAGACTTACTGACTGAAAGGGTAGGTGGCTTGGGTCTCACTGGTTGTTCCTCAGCTTTTGAGCCCTCAAGAAGGCTATTGTCCCATTATCTGCTCTAGATTTCCTCTCTCCCTATTAATGTAAAACAAGCATTTTAAAATTACTCAGTAAACTAAATTTAAAGCTATATGCCTAGTCTGTTGAACAGAAGGTTAACCACAGTTTAGAGAAAATAATCTCCTCAAACTAGTAAACCACAGAAGAAAGGGCATTCCTTTTCTGAGGGTAAATATTATTTATTTTAATATCTACTTTTTGTAAAAGAAACAATGATAGGAATTTTAGCATCTTCTTATGAAAAATTATCAAACTCAAAAGACAATATAGTAATTCTAAAGGACTAGAAGGAAAGGAAAACTGTCAGTCTAAAATTCTATACCCTAAACATGTTCCTCAAGATAAAGGTAGTACATTTTTAGACAAATATTGATCTTTTTTATGCAGACTTGAACTATAAGGAATGCTAAAAGAAGTTCTTCAAGCTTCGAGGAAATGATACTATGTGAAGATAAAAAGCAAAAGTACTTACATAGTTGTAGGCAAATATTAAAAACTGAACAAATATATATAAACAACTACGCTGTCATTAGGTTAAATAATGGAAATCTAGTGTATAATAATGAAAAAAATAATTTTTTATCTATTTTTAAAAACAAACTAGAAGAGTGGCATTGGAATGTGCCTAACACAAAGAAATGACAAATGCTTAAGGTGACAGATACCTCAATTAGCTTGATTTGATCATTACACATTGGATACCTATACAGAAACATCATGTGTGCCCCAGAAGCATAGTAAAGTATTATTTGACCATTATTATTAATTTTTTTTTGACATGACATCTCACTCTATTGCCCAGGCTTGAGTGCAGTGGTACAATCTCGGCTCACTGCAACCTCTACTTGCTGGGTTCAAACAATTCTCCCACCTCAGCTTCCCGAGTAGCTGGGATTACAGGTGCGCATCACCACACCCAGCTAATTTCTGTATTTTTATTAGAGATGGGGTTTCACCATGTTGTCCAGGCTGGTCACGAACTCCCTACCTCCAGTGATCTGCCCACCTCGGGCTCCCAAAGTGCTGGGATTACAGGCATGAGCCACTCTGCCTGACCTACAATGTTTTTAAAAGTAAAATATTCTAATTCCTTCAATGAAGTTTTCATTTCTAGAGGTTCTCTTTGGTTTTTAAAAATACTATCTATCTCTTCTTTCAAATCCCAAATTGTTTTTTATTTATTTATTTACGTTAGTTTTCAAATTTATAATGGATTTCATTGAACTTCTTTAGAATCAATATTTTGAATTCTTTGGTATTTCAAAGTTTTCATTTTGGTTAGGATTCATTGCTGGAGAGTTAGTGTGTTCCTTTGGAGGTGTTATATTACTCTTTTTTTTTTTTTAAATACTTCCAGAATTGTTCTTCTGATTCCTTCTCATCTGGATAAGGTATCTCTTCTCAGTTTTGAATTCGCTTTAATTTGGATGGGATTTTCCCTCCCTAATAATGTGACTATAATGTGTTTTGTGTAGCATACTGGTATAAAAATAGACACATAGGAAAATGGATAAAATGGAGAACAGAGAAATGCAGTCACATACTTTCAACCAACTGATATTTGACAAAGTTAACAAAAATATACACTGGGGAAAGAACACCCTATTCAATAAATGGTACTTGGAAAATTGGAGAGTAAAATGCAGAAGAATGAAACTGGAACCGTTTCTCACTATATACAAAAGTTAACTCAAGATAGATGAAAGATTTAAACATAAGACCTGAAAATGTAAACACCCTGAAAGAAAACCTAGGAAACATTATTTAGACATTACTCTAGGCAATAAATAAATAAATAAATAAATAAATTATGTTTAAGTTATCAAAAGGAAGCACAACGAAAACAAAAATAGACAAATAAGACTTAATTAAACTAAAAAGCTTTGGCACAGAAAAAAAAGCAGAGTAAACACACAACCTACAGAAAGAGAGAATATATTTGCAAATTATTAATTCAACAAAAAACTATTATCCAGATTCTACAAGAACTCAAACAACTCAACACAAAAAATACAGATTACCTAATTAGAAAGTGGGCAAAGACTAATGAACAGACACTTTTCAAAAGAAGACATAAAGGTGGTCAACAAACATGAAAAAATGTGCAACATTGCTAATCACTGGGGAAATACAAATTAAAACCACAATGATATACCATCTATATCAGTCAGAATGGCTATTATTAAAAAGTTAAAAAAAAAACCAAACACACACACGTTAGTGAGGATGTGGAGAAATGGGGATGTTTACACACTGTCAGTGGGAATGTAAATTAGTACAACCTATAGGTGAAAGAGTATGGAGATTTCTGAAAGAACTAAATATAGAAATACCTTTAAATCCAGTAACTGGATGTCTACTGGGTATCTACCCAAAGGAAAAGAAATAGTTATATCAGGAAAACACATGCACTTGTGTTTGAATTGCAGCACTATTCACAACAACAAAGTAATGGGAAGCTAAATGTCCATGAATGAATGAATGATTTGATAAAGAAAATGTGACATTGGCCGGGCGCGGTGGCTCAAACCTGTAATCCCAGCACTTTGGGAGGCCGAGACGGGTGGATCACGAGGTCAGGAGATCGAGACCATCCTGAGCTACACGGTGAAACCCCGTCTCTACTAAAAAATACAAAAACTAGCCGGGCGAGATGGCGGGCACCTGTAGTCCCAGCTACTCGGGAGGCTGAGGCAGGAGAATGGCGTAAACCCAGGAGGCGGAGCTTGCAGTGAGCCGAGATCGCGCCACTGCACTCCAGCCTGGGCGACAGAGCTAGACTCCGTCTCCAAAAAAAAAGAAAATGTGACATTATATATATATATATATATATATATATATATATGTATGTATGTGTGTATATATATATGTATGTATGTGTATATATACATACATATAAATATACATATAAACATGTATGTGCACATATATACACACATACATATACACACATATGTGTATATATACACATATATGTATATATATGCCGTGGAATACTACTGAGTTATAAAAAGAATAAAATCATGTCTTTTGCCATCAACATGGATGATGCTAGAGGTCATTATACTTAATGAAATCATTCAGAAACAGGAAGGAAAAAAATTCATGTTTTCATTTATAAGGGGGAGTTAAACAATGGGTACATACAGACATACAGAGTGGAATAGTAGACTTTGAAGACAGCAAAAGATAGGAATGTAGGAGTGTGGTGAAAATTGAAATACT
>NW_012115488.1:19325093-19326084 GCF_000951035.1 Colobus angolensis palliatus | reverse complement strand
AAAAAATAAAATTAAAAAGTATTTTTAAAAAGTCAGAAAATGTGAAATTCACAGATTTGTTTATAATACTGGAATTTCTGAAGGAAAATTTATTTGAATATCTGAGGTCAGATAAAAAGGAAAGCAAGACAACATCAAATAATATGAAGAAAATGATAGGGAAAAAGTTGGCTATCACATAGAGTTAGGGGAGGGATAGCATTGGGAGAAATACCTAATGTAGATGACGGGTGGATGGGTGCAGCAAACCACGATGGCACGTGTATACCATGTAACAGACCTGCATATTCTGCACGTGTACCCCAGAACTTAAAGTATAATAATAATAAAAAAGGAAGGCTGGGCGCGGTGGCTCACGCCTGTAATCCCAGCACTTTGGGAGGCCGAGACGGGCGGATCACGAGGTCAGGAGATCGAGACCATCCTGGCTAACACGGTGAAACCCCTTCTCCACTAAAAATACAGAAAAAAAAAAAAAATAGCTGGCGTAGTGGCGGGCACCTGTAGTCCCAGCTACTCGGGAGGCTGAGGCAGGAGAATGGCGTGAACCCGGGAGGCGGAGCTTGCAGTGAGCCGAGATCCAGCCACTGCACTCCAGCCTGGGCGACTGAGCAAGACTCCATCTCAAAAAAAGAAGAAGAAGAAGAAAAAAAAGGAAATTTCAAATGCATGATTATATTATCTCATTAGCAGAGTACAAGAAATGTAAACTTATGATAATTGAAAGGGTAAATTTATTAATTTATTTTGGTTAATTTTCTAAAAATCTCTTGAAGTCAGAGCTTAACTGTGGCTTTGGAAAAATTTCTGTCCTCATTAATAAAGTAGTCTCCTGGTACATCTCAAAAGAGGCCCAAATGTTTAATACACAGAGGATGTAGGAAAAATGAATCTAATTGAGGCTTAATCATTGTGCTATTAGATTTATGTCACAGAAACTTTCTGAACTGATGTAAATTATTATTTTTTCTTTTTTTTTTTTTGAGACAAA
>NW_012115488.1:19305106-19324523 GCF_000951035.1 Colobus angolensis palliatus | reverse complement strand
AATAGCAATAGTAAAAAGTATACAATAAATTGTTGTTGATCATGTTACCCTGTTGTGCTATCAAATACTAGATCTTATTCATTCTAATTAACTATATTTCTGCACCCACTAACCATCTCCACTTTCCCTTTTCCGTGCTTTTCTTCCTATCCTCTGGTAACTATCATTCTGCTCTCTGTCTGGATGAATTCAATTGCTTTAATTTTTAGGTCCCTCATATGGGTGACAACATGAAAAATTTGTCTTTTTGTGCTTGGCTTATTCCATTTAATATAATGTCCTCCAGTTCTGTCCATGTTGCAAAAGACTCAATCTTATTCTTTTAGTGGCTGAATAATATTCCTGTGTATGTGAACCACTTTTTCTTTATCCATTCATCTGTTGTTGGACACTTAGGTTGATTACAAATCTTGGCTGTTGTGAATAGTGCTACAGTAAACATGCAGGTATCTCTTTGATGTACTGATACCCTTTTAAAAATATATACATACCTAGGAGTGGGATTGTTTAATTGTGATGAAATATACATAACATAAAATTTATCATCTTAACCATCTTAAGTGTACGTTTTTGTGGCATTAAGTACACTCATATTGCACAACCCACCATCCATTCATCTTTAGAACTCTTCATCTTGCAAAACTGAAACTCTAACTCTATTAAAAAATAACTCCCTATTCCCCACTTCCTCAACCCCTGCAATCACCACTCTACTTTCTGTCTTCATGATTTTCACTACTCTAGTTACCCTACATAAACAAAATTATATAGTATTTGACTTTTTGTGACTGACATATTTCACTTAGCATAATGTCTTCAAGGTTCATCTATGTTATAGCCTGTGTCAAAATCCCCTTCCTTTTTATAGTTGACTGATAAGGAAGAATTTACTTCTGTCAATTTGCTATTGGTTTTCGATATACCTTATAGCTTTTTTGTTTCTCATTTTCTGCATTTTAATTTCCTTTTGTGTTTATTTTTGTAATACAAATCTTTACATTATTTTCTTTCCTTTTGTGAATATTTTATATCCATAGTCACCATAATTATCTTATAGATTATATATAATATCCTTAAGATATATACTAACTTAGATTTACACAGGTTAATTTTAATGACATACAGAAACACTGATCCTTTAACTTCTTTGTTCCCATTCCTTTCACTTGCTGATGTCACAAAATTATGTCTTTACATATTGTGTTTAAAAACATAAACTAATATTTTTTAAACACATCAGCTTCTTGTGTAGAAAACAAAATGTAGAATTACAAACAAAAGTTAAAATAACACCAGCTTTTAAACTAATAATTATTTAAAAAAAAATTAGTGACTTTCTGTTGAGTAGAGAACAAAAAGTGGAGTTACAAACTGTTGTTATGATAGTACTGGATTTTTAAAGTGTTTAAGTATTACCATGTATTTTCTTTACTCAGATCTTTATTTTGCATATGGCTTCAAGTTACTGTCTAGTTTCACTTACTAGAATGAAACTAGACAGTACTATCTAGTTACTGTCTATATATTTAAAATAGGTATGTATACCATATTTTTAAATCCAATCATCCATTGTTGGACACATAGGTTGATTTCCTGACTTGACTGTTGTGAAGAGTGCTTAATGACTTGTTTCTCTTTTATTCCTCTGAAGATTCTTTGTTTTTTGAAAGTTTGATTGTAACATATATTTATGTGTATATCTTTGAGTGCATCTTATTTGGAGTTTATTAAGTTTCTTGGATGTTTATGTTCATATCTTGTATCAAATTTGGGAAATTTTCAACCATTATTTATTCAAATATTCTCTCTTCCCCGTTTCCTCTCTTTTTGTACATTTGCTATACCAACAATACATGTGTTGGTCAAGTTGATGGTGTCCTACAGGTTTTTTGGCTTTGCTCACTTTTCCTCTATTTTTTCTTTCTGTTCCTTAGATTTGATAATTACCATTGTTCTGTCCCCAAATTTGCTGCTTCTTTGTTCTGCCTGATTAAACAGTTTTAAAATACCTGTAATATTTTTTTCGTTTGCTTTATTGTATTTTTCAGCTCCAGAATTTTTGTGTGTATCTGTTTTGGTTTTCTATCTTTTTATTGACATTTCATTTTGTCCATACACGGTTTTCTTGACTTCCTCCATTTCTTTATTTAGGTCTTTGAATATTTTTAAGCAGGTTTTTTAAAATCATGGTCTAGTAGATATGCTATGAGGTCTTTCTTCAGGGATAGTTTTTGTTTTGTTTGTTTTGTTTTTTGTTTGAGTGGGCCATAATTTTTCTTTCTATGTATGCTTTATGACTTTTTTGTTTGAAATTGAAGATTTGAATTTACAATGTGGTTACCTCTTGAAATTAGATTACCCTCTTTCTGCAGGGTGTGCTGTTTATTATTGTTATTTTTTATTGCTTTAGGCTGGCTCTGTGTTGAGGTATGTAAACTTAAAAGGTATATTTTGCCCACCCTTGCTCCTACAAACTACATGCAAGCTGCTCCAAGAACAGGTACACAGCTGCCTGCCATGCGGCTGGAGGTAGAGGTCGTCCCTATTGTGCTAAAAGCTGTGACTGATTGTTGTCTAGGTGGGAAGACAGATGCCCTGTGTTTCCTGCTCACCAGTTTCCCAGAATCCTCTTTAAATAAAATAGTTTTTTCTTTATATAACAACCTAGGAAGGACAGAACAAAAGTTCTAAGTTAAGAATAATTAAAAAAAAAAAAAAGAATAAAAGCAGTTTTTTAAAAATAATATGTTACATTCATTATTAAAACAAAACTTTGGGTGGAAAACATATTTAAATGTGACAACTTCACTAAGCATTAAAATGGGTATTATCACAGGTACCCCCAAAATAGGTACATCTATTGTGTATCAACAAAAAATAATAAAATAAATAAAATGGGTAACAGATACATTGGAATTTATTTTGTACTTGAAAATATAACTTTTTTTATTAATTAGAATTGTATTTTTGGGAAAAATATATAAATCACATAATGTTTTATATTCGCCCAGAAATGACTTTTAAAATTTTTTAAACAATATATCATACTTCCAGATGAATCTCTGCTGCTAATTTACCTCATGTTGTTTCCATCATGAAAATATGCTTCATTCATAAGCTTCAAAATATTCAGATTAAATGGCTAATTTGTTGGCTTTCCACAAGCCATGTAACAAATATTTTTTTAAATATATTCTTAAAGGTAGATACTATTGTAAGTGCTAGAGATTAAGAAAAAATATAAATAAAACCATTTTTTTCTCAAAGAATATAAAGTCTCTTTGAGCACTGACAAATATAAAAATAAATTCTACATAATGTATTAGATGTAATGGACATTTATTTAAGGTTTAAAAATTATAAAATGATTTTGTGATAGAATGCTAAACATTGCAATAAAAATATGCATAAAATACAAACATAGAAATGCGGGTGATAAACACATGTGGAAGACATGAGAAATGATTAAGTTATTGAGACCATTTAATATAATTGGAGGAAATATCTAGTCCATGTTTTTGAGATGATAGGTACTCATACAGAGAATGATGACATTTTAATACATAAATATGTACGGACAAATGAGACAAAATAGTGTATTCAACCAACTACTAGTAATTTTATATTGCTCGACTGTGATGTTCAAAGATTAGAAAACAACAAGAGATGAAGAAAGGAGACAATTTAAAAAGCCAGTACAGTGACCCAGGCAAAATGCAAAGAGAACCAGAACTAACTCAGTGGCAGAGACCTGAGAAGAAAAAGAAAAATAGCTTCAAGGAATACTCAGGAAACAGGAACTTTGGGACTTGTTGATTATTCAAAAGTAGGGGATATTTTAATCACTTTATAGTTTCCAGTGCCTTTTTGATCTTTAAATAAATATAAGAGCTGATATTGTTAGAACAAAAAATATCTTTAGGTATTTATATACAGATCATTATATGTATATGCTTGCCATTTAAATGTCCTGCTAATTAAATTTTTCACTTATCATCTAGATATTTTATTGATGAGTACACAGAGAGTAGTTAAAATTATTAATACAAGGTGTATTTTTTTTTTTTTTTTGACAGAGTCTCGCTCTGTCGCCCAGGTTGAATGCAGTGGCGCCATCTTGGTTAACTGCAAGCTCCGCCTCCCAGGTTCACGCCATTCTCCTGCCTCAGCCTCCCAAGTAGCTGGGACTACAGGCGCCGGCCACCACGCTGGCTAATTTTTTGTATTTTTAGTAGAGACAGGGTTTCACCGTCTTACGCAGGATGGTCTTGATCTCCTGACCTCGTTATCCACCTGCTTTGGCTTCCCAAAGTGCTGGCATTACAGGTGTGAGCCACTGCACCCAGCAAAAGTGAAATATTTTTAAAAATAATAACAATAAAAGATTAAATTTAATGAGTCCAGATTTATTTAAATCCCAAAGTCAGTTAACTGGCATAGAACAATAATTTTATGATATGCAAAACTTTCTAAATTCTCTTCTCTATTTTGAGAATATCCTTCAAAATTGCTCCACAAACCTGTTTGCTTTTAGTTAGTCAATATAAGAAATAAAGTAGAATTTCTTTTCCAGCCGAGTGCAGAGACATTTTAGCTCCTTTTCTCATTAAAAACCAAAACCAAAACAAAAACACAGCAACTTTTCTTTCTTTGATGTATGCAACTTTTAAAATATCTGCATCTGTATTCCCTTCTACAATATAACTAATTGAATTTTTGTTTTCTTATAAACTGTAAATGCAGCTGTAATGTCCTGGTTACTAAAAGTGACTGAAGTAATGTAATTCTTCTTAGAATTCATTTGATTACAGACTTGTTCACTGTAATCAAGCAACAGCAAATACTTTTCTTGACAAAAAGAGGAAATAATTTATAAAAACCAATTTCAAATTTTTTTTTGTTCAGGAACAGTTTTTGCTAGGCATACTCGTAACAGTCATTTTGTGGCTAAAAAAGAAAAAAAGGAAGTTACAGTTTAGTTATACAAGGAGTATTTATGAGGATATATCAACTTTCTTCAGCTTCCTTCCAATATACAATCAATATTCAGTAATAATTATGGACCTTGGATTTTATGCATATGTGTGTGTGTATACATACACACACACATATATGTACGTCTATACATATTAGATATAATAATCTGTTGGTATGTTTATTTGGCCATGTTTTTCTGCTTAACAACCACAAAACCTAACTGATTTAAACATGTTTTTCCGCACATGAGTCTGTGTATCATCAGTTTTTGTTTGGGCTCAGCAGGAAGGTTGTCATGATTTAACCTGAATCTACTCTTGCATCTGCATTCAGCTACTGATTAAGTAGGCAGATCTGCTTTTAAGGCATTGATTATTGGATGGAACAATATGTGCAAGTGGGCTGTGGGTCTCTCAATATCCAGTAGGCTAGTTCCAGTTTGTTAAAGTTGTGGTGACAAACTTCAAAATGGAGAGAAAGCAAGCCTCAATGCTTAATATATCATTCAAGCCTCTTCAAGTGACGTATTTGCTACTATCCCATTGGTTAAAGCAAGTTGTATTTAATATGGCCAAGCATAAAATCCATGTAGGATGAAAATTTCCAAAAGGATAGGCATGCAGTGAGACATGAACAAATCAGCGGGCATTATTGTACTAGTCTACCACAACATGGCAGGCTGAAGGCAAGCTTGTCTACCTCTCTTTTTCTATCTCTTTCTATCTAACTCTCTATAAATCAAGTGACTACACAAATAAAATCTCCTAAATTTAGCAGTACAACCTCTGACCCATGAGTGGCCATTTCACAGAAGCCAGTGGCATGATTTGAGAGAGAAGTAGACAGAACAGCATTATATCATAGGACCTGTTTAGCCAGCACCTTTTATATTGTGAACGCTTTCTAATTATTACTTTATCTACTTCTGTTTATTCTGGAAATGTATGTACTATTTTGCTAATTGCAGTGGGAGAGAAACCCTTAAGGTGACTCCCAATATTTCCCACTTTCTGGCATTCATGCCTTTTATAATGCCCTCGTCTGTGACTTATAGATTATGGCAAATTGGATGTCACTCTCATGATTACATTACATTTTATAAGACTCTGTCTTGCTAACAGTATTCCTCCCATTCTCCTGGCCTTAAATATATTAGTTGCCATGTTGTGAACTGCCTGTGAAAAGGACCACATGACAAGGAACTGCAGGTGACCTCTAGGAGCTGACAGTGTACAGCAAGAATCCAGGGTCCCGCGTCATAGCTTGTAAGAAGATTCTTCTCCAGTTAAATCTCTAGACGAAAAAGTAGCCTTGGTCAGCATCTTGAACGCAGCCTTGTGAGACCCTATGCAGAGGATCCAGATAAGCTGTATGTGGACACAGAAGCTCTGAAATAATAAAAGTATGTTGTTTTAAACTTCAAATTTTTGGTAATTTATTATGCAGCAATAGAAGACTACTACACTGGCAAATATGTACTTCAGTTAATATCCACATGAGAAAAGCTTAAATTTGTCCCTAGTTGGTTTTGTTTAAGGCTATTTTTAATTCAAACCCAATATTAAAAAAAGTAATGGCTTTATGCATTTGAAGCAAATGGAAATGTATAGATTTATTGCATTTTACATTTTTCACACTCTCCACATATTTTCATATATTATACTTCAGATCAAGGCAGAATTAGCTTTGGGAATAGAAGACTTAATGAAACAGTTTAAAAATTGTATTTCCTCACTGTATTCAGCATTTTCCCACGATGTGGCATATGTGTTTACAACCTTATTTCTTCCAAAACAGTAGGGAATAATCATTTTCATTTTCATTGTATAAAGCACTGTGAATCTACAGTGGCTATTCTCTCCAAGTTATTATACATTTAACTGAAAATTTTTGAATGTATGCAGAGTTCTTCACATTTTATGTTAAGGATATGTGTTCTTTTCAAGTATTTAAGGATTAGTTGGGTGAAATAAAAGACTAGTATCAGTTTTTGCTATTTGTGGGCCATAGGAAAAAACACTAAAAGTTCATATTTTGAGATTGTTTATAGAATATTTATTTTGGCTTATCAAAATGTATTGATTTTAAGTTCCTTGTATCTACAGGCACACAATTATTTTAAGAGAAAGCTGTTCTTAACATATTTTATTTATTTTCATCTTCTATTTATATGCCCATTTTAACATTGTGTGAAATGAGAGTCAGCTGGTGAAACATCATTTTGATGTGATTTTGACATAAAAGCATTCTGTGCCCTAAAATAAATGCTATGATGGTAATGTTAATGAGTTTGGAGCCTGATAGAATTGCAAGGGAAATATTAGAAAAGCAACAGTATTATTACTATTAATTGTGCAATTACCTTCCAGTTATTTCACCATTAAAACTTCTTTTTTTTAACTTTCTTTCAAAAATTAGCATGTCTATTTGAAATGGAAATTTCAAAATCAAGTCCTATAATGCTATTGTATTATAATAGCAGAGGTAAGCAGAGCTTTAAAAGATGCATCTGTATTAAAAGAAAAAAATATGTCTGTTGTTCTGCAAAGTTACTCTTAGAAGAAAGCTAGCATTGAGAGTAAGGAACAAATGCCAATGATGATAACCCAAACACTACATGAGTAACAGGCAAAGTTTTAATTTCCAGATGACAGTCACTCAGTGTTACAGGTAGCTTCTACATTGGACACTTGCTTAGAATCATTTAAAGATACTATTTAAAGGTTATGTCACAGAGGTAGAAAAAAACAGGGAGAATGGAAGAAAGCAGATTAGACTTGAAACTCTGTGTTTTCTCAGAGGCCATCATGGTGTTAGTTAGAAGCTAAGCCACCTACAAAATAAGACCAAAGATGAATGACATCGCAATGTTGTGACAGGAAAGAGTCTTCATGGGTTTGAGCAAGAATCAAGTAGTGTCAGTTTGCATTTTTCCAAAGCCCATAGAACTGATTAGAGATTGAAATTCATGATTATATTACATGTACCATTCCACATTTTCATGCATTTTTCTGGGTCATTTCCTTGAGGAGAGATTCTAGCAAAAGCCAATATATCTTGTTTCATTTAGGATGCCAAGATGGTGTGACATTTTTGCAATTGAGATAGTATTGGTAGAATAACAAATTGAATACTTGATAAATATCATTTTCTCAGCCAAACAGATTTAAAGATTGAATATCGCAAAGTCCATTTCCAATAAAAAAAAAAAGAAGGGACTCAAAAGTACAATCATGGTGGATAGTGAGTATTCAAGATTTAAGAAATGACAATCAATTAAGCCAATTAGAATTTCACAATATTAAATAAAAAAAGGACTGTCAAATAATATACATTTCAGCAGAACAAACAATAACATATTTAAAAATACAAGGTTTACATTCAAAACATTAACTAGCAGTGATACTATAATGATGTTATTCAAAACAATCTTTTTCAGATGAATGGAACTTGACACACATGTAAATTAAATATATTTAGATCTCATAGGATATATGGAAGAGAATAGAATTTGGAAATAATCTAATATAGTTTTTTTATTTTCTCAATGAATAAACTGAAGCCAAAATTTGATAAGCATGTTTTATAAATCCTCATTCAAATTATTCAGAAAAAAATAATGAGTAAGGGTGTAATGGGTGAGGATTTATACAATTAGAATCATTTGTCCTCAGTAAGTAATTAGTCAAGAAATTATGGCTATCATTGCATAATGTTACTATTATTAAATAATATTAAATAATTATTAATTTTGGCAGAGTCAGAACGAGGATTCTAGACATCTGACCTTAACACTTTGCTCTTTATGTATTATGCTGCAGCAATTATGTAATGTTTTTTTCAACATGAGAAAATTGAATATGTTTTAGCTCTCAATTTAATACGTACATGTCGAGATAAATTTATAACATTTAGTGAGTATATTGAAGATAACCTGTTTATCACTATATATCTGTATATGTTTACTATAAAAAAGACGTGTGTACAAACATTGTAAAAACAATGGATCTCTTTATTATAACAAACTATTCTTTAAATAAGTTTGCTAGTTTTGATATTTAAACAAATATTTTTTCAATAGGCAAATGTCACTGTGTGACTTTATGTATCTACTTATTTCACAAATCACCTTATGATATTTTTATATTAGAAACATAATATTTGAATGTGATGAATGTTAGTGCAACTAGGTGGATTAGTAACTCATTATGCAATGATAGCCATAATTTTTTGACTAATATTCTTACTGAGGAAAAATGATTCTAATTGTATAAGTCTTCATCCATTACACTCTTACTCATTTTTTTCTTGTTAATTTGAATGAGGATTTATAAAACATGCTTATCAAATTTTGTTAGAATACATTTCAAGATGATAGTCCTTTCTAAATATCAGAAACAAAATTCAGAAATACCATAGAGAGAGAAAGAATAAAATGGATTTGATAAGATAAATTTTAACATACAGAAATGTAAGACTTTCTGCCTAGAACAAATCAAACCGAATAAATATCAGTACCAGAATTTATACATTAATTCTCATATTTTAGTCCATCATTAATTATCTCAATATGGGACATGTGACTTATTATTATAATGTCAGAGTAATTTCCAATTTTTTGCTAAGTACTCAATTAATTCATGGATCAGTAGATGGAAGTTGCAGAACACTAAGTGATATGTACCAATAAAAATAGTTTTTCAACATTGGAGTTGAAATTCAATATAATATATAATAAAATATTATTCACAAATTCCATCAGCTTTTTGCTGATCAATATCTTTATACCATCTTATATATACATTTCCAAGCAATGTATTTTGTCTTCTCCTGCCCACTATCTTTAAGAGATGTAGAGAAAACTAGTTAGATCACAAAAACTTTCTCCAGCTTCCCCCAAATCCCTCATCAGTTGTTTGCCTTCCTGAGAGAGTAAACAGAGATGACCTTCAATTACAACTTTCCTTTCACATTTGAGAAGTGGGTATTCTCTGTCATTTACAGAGATTTTATAAAGTAGCAAACATGCAAAACTCTCATGTCATATAACAATTTATAAAGACAAAGAGTCTCTCACATTTTTGTTCCATTACTATACAAATTATCTAATTGCAAGTGGAGAGTCCAAGGCTTATTTTGCTATATTCTCCCTGTAATGTAAATTGAGATAACTTGTGCTCATACCAGTTCTTTTTTAATGAACTCACTGTATTATGGTTAGTTCCTGGCACCGGAAAAAATAAAAAATAAAAAATAAATAAATAAATAAATAAAAGAACACATAGAAGTGATTATGATGAGATAGAGCATGTGTCAAAATAATGTCACCATGAAAAAAAAAAACATATAGGAAAGTTTTATCTGAGTGTATTATGGTAGCTGCCTTCAAATGTGTTTTTGTACAACTTTAAAAGTGGAATTAGTAAAATTAGGATATATAGTAATAAAGTTAGGTGGGATAAAACAGAGCTCCCTAAAATGGAAGGCTGTGTAATCGTGTATTTCATAGATGACACAGGTATTGTCAGGATTTGAAAATTTCTGGTTGCAGAAAGGGTTTATGCAGACACTTGATAGTCATTTGTAAGACGCTGATTCTTTAGCAATTAATGTGCCTTAGCTTTAGGCCTAGAATTTCTATAATTCTACAAGTGGTTTCCTTATTACTACTTTTCATTCAGCATGATGGGATGGGATGAATGGGATGGATATTTATTTAATGCAAAATTATAATTCTTGTATATTAAGAGATAAATATAGCTGTCTGTGAAAGCAGAAATGATTATAGCATGAAAATTGTAAATGAAAAATCCTAACGCTGTTCTGTTCCAGTTACAAATGAGCCCCTCTTGTATATTTCTTTTTAGCATGTATGTGTATTGATATTAGTGTGTGCATACATGGAGCAGGGAAGGGGTGCACAAAATATTGCCTTATGAGTCGTAAATCCTCCACTCACTGGAATCTATTCTATACACCAAGTTTTTTTTCTTTATGATATTTTGCCTTTTCATTTTAACTCAACTCATTTGTTCATTCTGTACTTTAGAAATTCCCTCTTTGAAATGTTCAATAATTTTTAGTCCTACCTATTCTTACACTGTCCATGTATTTGTAGGCTTTTATCATCGTACCTTTTAGTTATCTTTTTGCACAGTTATAGAGACTTCTTTTATTAAAATCTTTTTTCACAAGTCAAAACCTATATTCTCCTAATCATTTCTATTATACTTCTCTAAACTTCTTTTACAAGTTTCTTATGTACAGTGTTTTAGTTCTGAGATGTTTAAAATCAAGCCTTTGGTAGTAGTATAAAAAAGTGTGTCACAAATGTAGTTTTGAGACTCTCTACATTGAGAAATGAAGAGTTCCAGTTTTTATCTGCTATACTGCTGTATAGAACATGAAGGGCCTCAGTTTCTTAAAAAAAAACTTGTTTAGAGGGAGAATTTATCTATAGATATAGCTATAGATATAAGATATATCTTACTGTAGGAAGTAATTTACAGTAAGATATATAGATATCTATAGATATGTCTATAGATATAGATAGATTTATCTATAGATTTAAATATATATCTTACTGTAGATAGTCATTTTGCTATATATAGATAGACAGATAGATAGATAGATAGATATAGTACAATGACTTTCTGGCACTCAGCTGGTTATTTTGAAAAGGTATCTGGGTTTTCTGTAGGCTCATCTGCATGATTACTTGCAAAATTCTGCAATAAATTCTTATAATTTTATATTACTTTAGCATCTATTTTAAATACTTTATTTTTAATTGGAACATAATAGTTTTACATATTTATGGAGTACATAGTGGTGTTTTGATACATATATACTGATCAGATCAGGATAATCGTCATATCTATTATCTCAAACATTTATAATTCATCTTGGGAACATTCTGTATACTTCTGGATATTTGAAACCATGTATTATTGGTAACTGTAGTCATCTTACAGTATTATAGACCACTAGAATTTATTCTTCCTGTCTAGTTGCAATTTTGTATCCTTTAGAATATCTCTCCCTTTTTTCTTCTTCCTACCCTTTTTAGCTTCCAGTAGCCCCTGCTCTAGTTTTATGTCTATGAAATAAACTTATTTTTAATCTGGCTTCAAAATTCAGTGAGAACATGTTGTGTTCAACTTTCTGTTCCTAGCTTATTTTACTTAGCATAATAATCAGTTCCATTTATCTAGGAATCATAAGATTTCACCCTTTTCATAGCTGAATAGCAGTTCATTGTGTGTGTGTGTGTACATGTCAGATTTTCTCTATTCATTTACCTGTTGGTGGACACTTAGGTTGATTTATATCTTAGCTATTGTGAAGAATTCTGCAATAAACATGGTAGTGCAAATGTCTCTTCAATATATTGATTTCTTTTCATTTGGATAAATGCCCAGGAGTAACATTGCTGGGTCATATGTTCTATTTGTAGTTTTCTGAGGAAACTCATACTCATAGTGGCTGTACTAGTTTACATTTCTACTAGCAGTGTAAAAGAATTACTTTTTCTCTACATCCTCAGCAGCATTTATTTATTTTTTTTGGTCTTACCTACACCAGTCATCTTAATTGGCATGAGAAGATACACCATTGTGGTTCTGATTTGCATTCCATGATAATTAGTGATGTTGAGCATTTTAAAATTCACTTATTGGTCATTTGTATGTCTTCCTTTGAGAAGTGTCTGTTCAGATCATTTGCCCATTTTTTAAATTCGATTTCTTTTTTTTGCTGTTGAAATATTTTGAGTTTTTATATGTTCTGGATGCTAATCACCTATAGCATGACAGTTTGTAAATATTTTCTCCCATTCTGGTGGCTACTTTGCACTCTATTAATTGTTTCTCTTGCTGTGCAAAAGCTTTTTAGTTTGATACAATCCCAATTGTTTATTTTTGCTTTTGTTGACTATGCTTTTGAGGTCTTATTTATAAAATGTTTGCCTAAATAAGTGTCCTGAAACATTTTCCCTATGTTTTCTTTTAGTTGTTTTATAGTTTCAGGTCTTACATTAGGTCATTAATTCATTTTGATGTTTTTTTTTTTTTTCTTTTCTGTAAGGTGAGAGATAGGTATTTAGTTATATTCTTCTGTGTATGGATATTCAATTTTCCCAGCAAAATTTATTGAAGAGACTGTCATTCCCCTGATGAATGCTCTTAGCACCTTTGTCAAAAATTCATTGCCTGTGGAGTCATGAATTAATTTCTGTGTTCTTTATTCTGTTCCATTGGTCTATGTGTGTATTTTCATGCCAGTACCATGTTCTTTTGGTTACTATAGCTTTGTAATATCTTTTGAAGTGTGGTAGTGTTTTGTTTTTTAAAAACAGCTTTGTTTTTTAAAAATTAGGATTGCTTTCCCCATATGGTTTTTTTTATGGTTCCTACAAATTTTAGAATATTTCTTCTATTTCATTAAAGAATGTCATTGATATGTTGATAGAAATTGCATTGAATCCATAGATTCCTTTGGGTAGCTTGCTCATCTTCTTAATTCTTCTGATTCATGAGCATCGGCTATCTTTCTATTTGTTTTTATCCCCTTCAATTTTTATTTTGCAGTTTTTCTTGTAGAGATCTTTCATCTATTTGGTTAAATTTATTCCTATTTCCTGTTTTTCATAGGTATTATAATTGAAGTTGACTTCTTGGTTTCTTTTGCTGGTAGTATCCACCAATACATTAAAAGAAAACATACAGAAAACAGACACAGCCCTGGATAAACACAACTTACTAAGATTCAACCAAGAAGTAAAAGTCCTGAACACACCAATAACAAGTAATGGATTTAATCAGTAATAAAAAGTCTCTCACCAAGAAACAGCCCAGGACTAAATAGTTTCACTGCTGAATTCCACTAAACTTTTAAAGAAGAATTACTATTACTTCTTCTAAAACTATTCCAAAACACTGAAGCAGAGAGAATTATTTCTAACTCATTCTGTGAGGCCAACATAACCATGATTCCAAAACAAGATAAAAACACCACCGAAAAAGGAAAACTACAGGCCAATATTCCTAATAAACATACATGCAAAAATTCTCAACAAAATATTACCAAACCGAATCCAGCAACATACCAAAAGGATAATACATCATGATCTAGTGGGATTTATCACAGGGTTGTAAGGATGTGTCCACATATGCAAATAAGTAAATATGATACATCACATCAACCAGATGAAGGACAAAAAGTATATGATCATTTCAACAGATGTGGAAAATCAATTGATACAATTTAACAATGATATATGATAAAAGCTCTAAATAAATTGAGTTTAGAAGGAAAGTAGCTCAGGGCTATGAATGTCACATATGACAAACCCACAACTAACCTAGCAAATGAGGGAGAGCTGAAAGCTTTTCCTCTAAGAGCTGGAACGAGAGAAGAATCCCCACTGTCATCACTTCTATTCAACGTAGTACTGGCAGTCCTACCCAGAGCAATTAGGCAAGAGAAAGAAATAAATGGAATCCATACTAGAAAGAAAGAAGTCAACATCTGTTTGCAGATGAGGTAAACTTACATATAAAAAAACCTAAAGACTCTACCAAAAACTCTTAGACCTGACAAAGAAATTCAGCAAAGTTGAAGGATACAAAATCAACATATGAAAATTGGTACTATTTCTATACATGAACAACAAGCTAGCTGTAAAAGAATTATTTTTTTTTCTGAATCTGGTTCCTACTGTTGCCTTTCTTGTTAAAGTATTATTCATGCTCCTTTATTCTATTTTGATGATCATTGTTTAAATTTATTCAATTTCTTACCATTTCCTTTCTGTTATTTAGCACTACTTATTTAAAATTATGAATTTGAGTCAATTGTTTCACAAGATAATATTCAACTATATTTATTACAGTGTGGAACATGGAAAGGTTCAGAATTTTAAAAGGCTGATGTCTTAAAGGAGCAAAATTCAATTATACTCTGAATATTAAGTACATTTGAGAGAGGCATCTTCAAGTTTAAAGTCCTTTTTTTGGATTCTACATCTGGAAGAAATAAAATGCAGAGTTTTAAAAATTTCTTTTAAACTTGCTTCTGAATATCATCTCTGATTTTTATAATTTTCATCGGGTCACATATCCCAGAGCCATTATTTCATTTAATTAGGGGATTATTCTTCTCTGCCCCATGGGCAAATAACTTTTACACTTTGATCTAGATCTCAGACAGACAGCAGTGTTTGTGCTTGAGACTTGATCTGTTCTAAAATTGACAGTTTTCACTTTTTTGACATTGTCATCTTGATTTCTCAAAGAAAAATGTTCCCAAACCTTGAACTCAATGGAGAACTGAAAAGTTAGTTCTTCTTTAAGTAATACCTTAGAAATATAATAATTTGAATTTGTATAGCTAGCCCTTAGGATTATGACCAATCAT
The DNA here is from genome assembly GCF_000951035.1 of Colobus angolensis palliatus. Taxonomy (NCBI): domain Eukaryota; kingdom Metazoa; phylum Chordata; class Mammalia; order Primates; family Cercopithecidae; genus Colobus; species Colobus angolensis. Next base: position 19,309,130 of record NW_012115488.1, on the reverse strand, counting down.
CTTTTAGTATGCAACTAAAGAACATAATTTCTGCAGTGATAGGATTAATTTGCAATATCCTGAAAGATGAAGGTAATCAACATATGCATAAATCACCTTGTTATTATTTCAAATAATCAAATTTATTTTACACAGTGATGTCAATCATTAGCTGAAAAAGAGCTTTTACCTTTTTTTCTAACATAGAGGGAATGAGACCTAGTTTAAATAATTTCAAGCCTTCAAGACCAATGACACACAGTTGTTATTTATGCAATTCAAGTTACCTGGGTGAAGATACAAACTGTTTTGAAAAGGTAGACCCAGATTCATTTTTGAAATTATAGTCTATACCTTGTAATTCACAATGTTTATAGATCATGTATTAAATACACACAAACACATACACACACAAGGTTAAACAAAATTCAAAGCAGGCAGTGCATCAGGTAATTAGACTAATATGTTGTTTGGAATTAAAGTGAAATTCTTTTAATTGGCACATCTCAGTGGGAATAGAAATACAAACTTGTAATTAAGTGATTGGCCTGATTATCAAAGTCTCATTGGCATGGATTGTGCACAGTCACTTTTTTTTTTTTTGGCTTGAGTTTCTAAAACAACTATAACATATATATATAACATATATATATAGCTAAGCCTGGGTGTTATGTATGTGCACACATTTGTGTGTATATTAACTCTAACTACATTTCCTACCAAAAAGAAAAGTTCTATGACCTATAAAGAAATTAGATTAAATGAGAACATGAAGGACAAAATTAAAATATGTGAGTTACAAGTTATTTTCCTTGTCAAATATACTGAATGGTACTGTTATCATTTTTAAGAAACTACTAAGTTCATAGATTTAAAAAATAGAAACAAAGGGAAATAAAGTCTTACATATTGTATTTATACTGCATGGACAGGTGGTCTGGGTGAGATAGACGCTAGCTCACCCCAGTCATTCACATTAGCTTTCCTTGCAGTCAAAGACTATTTATACTGTGAAGATTGTTGTTATTTTATAATGAAAATTCAGCCCAATAATGCTTTGTGTAATATGTTCTATTACATGAACACAGTATTAATAGACATGCTAGTAAAATATAGAGTTGAGCTTGGACTGTAGTTTGGGTTTAAAGGTCACCTCAGCAAAAGATAATCATTTTCCATTAAGGTTGAAATCACTATGCACTTCACTGAACTATATGGAAGGACACAGTGTCTTATTAGAAGATTAGTTTATATTATGGGCTGACAGGAATGGCTTGTAAAGTGTGATTCATGCTCTGAAATAGCACATTAAAGATCATTTTTCCTCTGTCTTGTCTATAATAACGAAAATAACTAAGAAACTCCATACTAGACTTTACAGGTCTATAAACATATAAGGGAATCAAGTCACCCTATGCCACCACGGTCACTCTCCATTCATATGTATTGTGGTTGTTGTCTTTATCCAGGTCCACCCTTGCATAGAAGTGGAAATAGAATCTGTTGTTCAGTTTGCAAGAATACTTTCTCATTTCCAGAATGAACATGATATGGAGCACCAAATAATAAGAAGGAAACTCAATTGAATATGCTCTGTGAATTTATTCTATAATTTATCTATTGATATATTCATAGTAAGAATAATTTTGCCCAATTAATGTAGTTACTCATGGCCAAATAATTCAAAGATTTTAAAATATTTAGAGAACTCTCAAAATAGTTTAAAATAGTAGAAACCACCCATGATCCTTGGTATCAGGAAAGGTATAGTACAGAAGGCTATCTAGTGGTGTATTATTTATTATTATAATTTTCATACTTACCATTTTATAGACTATATAAAATTCTGGTGAAGATTTGCAGCAATCCTCTTCAATATAAAAAAAATTTCATATTATAAGAAAGACATAATAATTATAACTTATCAGCTTTATATTTATAAAACTACATAGTTACTATGGAATTACAGTATTGGTCAATGAGTAGAAATTTAGTAACTTTTTAAAGTATATTGTTATCTAACAGGATACATCTTAACTGGAGGTTATATTGGAGGTAATATTGTTTGATAGATTATTTGCTATTATTTGTTACTTAGACAAAATCTACAATTGATGGTTTCCTATCGTGTAAAATACAATATCCCTTTACACTTCATTAATTGTATTTTTTTAAAAAGCTTTCTCTTCAAACCCCAGTTTAGATGCCATTTTATTAATAAAAATTTCACTGACCCATTCTCAGAAATAATTATTTTGTTTCTTGTGCATTTCCCACTATAATTCAATTATCTATTTACATATAGCCTCCCTATCTAGCTCTTGAATTTATGAAAATTATTCATCCAGCACAATGGTACTACAATGATGTGTGTGTATGTGTATTTAATACACAAAGATACTATTGGTTATATGGAACAAGACTTTTAAAAAGAAAACTGTAATACAGTCAAGTCCCAGAGAAAAGGGTACATTGGGAAAAATTAATCACCAGCATCACAGATAAAACTTTAGGTAAATTGCTGCATTTTTAGCTTGTTATAAGGGACTGCAGATATTGACATGTACCTTACTGGATCTATTCCAATTTCACTTTTTCCTTGAAAAGATATAAGAAATACAAATTGCTTAAAAAATTAGAATAGATTAAATGATTTGTAATTGTCTATTGAATAACCATACATTAATTGATACAAAAAGAAACTTAAACTAGGAAACTCTGCCAGATGTGTTATCTTTAGCCATCTGGAAAATGTATAATTCAAGTATCAACATATTGAACTCAGTTAAACACATATCAAAAGTCTGGACTAATTAGAGTCCCTTGATTTCATACCAAAGAAATAAAACAATGAGTCTGTATATTCTTCTAGAAAAATAGAGTTGGTAAGGAGTCCAGCTCCTAGTTGAAACCTGTGTGTGATTTTACAGGCCTGACCATAGGTGATTTCAAAAGCTTTACCTGGCAGTTCACACAGGGAAGCCACCCTCCCTACACAGAGTGTGTGCACAGCTGGTTCCTGGCAGCCTCTGAGCAGAGTTGCCCTCAAGATCCCAGCCCTCCCTTGCCCCCTCTGTTCTTCTCATATTTACATTCAATGCCTGGTAGGAACCTGCCTCTTTTCCTAGATCTCTTTTTCTGAGGCCTTGGGTAAGGGTCTTCAGATGCCTTTGCCTAGGCTTCATCATGGAAGAAGAAGGGGGAAACATCAAGGCACTTTTCTCTAATCTGACTCAGTATCACTCCTAACCCATCACCCTTCACCCTCACCCCCTTTCCCACATCCTTCCCAGATTCTATAATTACTGTCATAGCCATTTGTGCTGGGCTCCCTCAAAAATGAGATGACCCCCAAATCTGTGCTGTTTCATGAGGGAAAATGAAACAGGGTGAGTCAGTGTTTTCTCTCGTTTTAGATTCTTGCTTATACCATAGCCGGAGGTAACTACAGGCTGAACTCTTTTATTTCTATCTTGCTGCTTTAAATGGCTACTCTAACAGCTGATGCCTGCTCAGCTGAGTTATCCAGGTGGGATAACTCTTAAACCAAACAAAAATCCACAACATGTAACAATATGCAGAAATCAATTAACATTTTGAAATGCCATGAAAAAATAGAGGTAACTGGCAGGGATATTTAAGTCAGAGGTTGATATATCATCCCCTCTTTATATTTAGACCAAGGGCCACGGAATAAGTATTCTCCAAGAGTAATGGCAGTTTTTGTCCTTCCTTTCACCTTTAGCTATATTGAAATGAATTATTTAGAATGCAGGATGTTCCCTCTTCACTTGATGAGGGATGCCTACCTTGCACTTGAAGAGAAGGAAAACTACAAGGAGGCTAACATGGCAACAGGGCATAGGATATGTGTACTCCCATCCATATTTGCAAAGCTTCTTAATTAGGCATTTACCTAAAGGTAAGTTAACTGATTATTAAAAAGTTTCTGCACTATATTTTGCAAGTAACTCAAAGTAACTTTAAAAAGTCTTGAGGTTCTAAAATTTTGAATAATTATATGACAATATTCCAATATATATTT
>NW_012115488.1:19300394-19301203 GCF_000951035.1 Colobus angolensis palliatus | reverse complement strand
CATGTTATGAGAGATGCATAGAATAGCCATAATAGGAATTTGATGTTGACCAAAATGAATAAATGTATATAGAGTGAATAATCTAGGCCTTTCAAAGCTATTTGACAACTGTATGTAAAAAATAGTGTTTTTAGAAAAAAAAATCTTATTTTAGTAAAATAATCGATTTCCTATTTATAATCAGTTAAATATACTAAACTAAAGCCTCTGCCAATTAAGTAGGCTTGCATAATGTTTGTCATTATTAGACACAGCAGTTTCAGCTCAGATCTATACTCTGGAGTCCAGCCACATTACTCGGGGGCGTACGAATGGAAGTCAATAAACAAGAATGAGAATTTTTCTTCCTTTTAATCAAATGTAAAAGCCTACATGTGTGTGAGCGGGATTTTATTTTTTCAAAAGTTAAAGGGCTGTAAACAATCGACAAATCACTCTCGATGTTTTTAAGGAATGATGTATGTAGTTATTTAACAACATGTAATTGCATTTTCTTTCCCTCACCTCTTTCTCTGTGTCCAGATAGTGGAAATCGGGACTTCAACAATAACCAAACTGTGACATAACAACCACAAACAATTCAATGAAGATTATTCAAGCATTCTTAATTAGGAATTTGTAGTAAAACAGAAAGGGTCTGAGCAGAAGCTTAAAATGATTTGTTAATAGCAATGGGTTCTCATGAAATCTTAAAAGAATATGCTGAAATATTTAAGATAATAAACTATGTCAAATACTTTAGAAAACTTATTTGCATTTAATTCCAGTGCTATTTAGGAATTACTTTTAAGTGTTCTTAATATGTTGTT
>NW_012115488.1:19297102-19297555 GCF_000951035.1 Colobus angolensis palliatus | reverse complement strand
ATATTTTATTCTTTTTATTTCAGTCTACATTTTTATAAAATTGTAAGTTGTAGAAGTTTGTAGTTAAGTTTTGGTCAATTAGAGGCAAGTCACAAAACAAGAAAGACATACCAGAGAAAACAGGACAATAATTGTTGTTTGTGGGGGAATTTATTTTCTATTTAAAGGTTCGACTATAGCTTTTTTACTGATTTTACTCATACATTAAGTGACATGAAATATACAATATATAATAAATATAATATAGTATATATTATATGACAATATATAATAAACAGAACATTAAATATAATAAAAATAAATAATATATTAAAATACATCAATATATAAAAAAATTCTGTTGCATCTCCATTATCTCCCTAAAGGATGAAGTGAACTACCTAGCAAGGCATTTGTAGACTTTGAGCAGCTCCAAACTTCTTTTCCATTCTCTTCTGCAAAACTGCCATAGAT
>NW_012115488.1:19278386-19291769 GCF_000951035.1 Colobus angolensis palliatus | reverse complement strand
GGGTGGGAGTTACTTGATTTTCCAGGTGTTGTGTGTCTCAGTTCCCCTGGCTAGGAAAAGGGATTCCCTTCTGCCTTGCGCTTCCCAGGTGAGGCGATGCCTTGCCCTGCTTCAGCTCTCGCTGGTCGGGCTGCAGCATCTGACCAGCACCGATTGTCCGGCACTCCCTAGTGAGATGACCCCAGTACCTCAGTTGAAAATGCAGAAATCACCGGTCTTCTGTGTCGCTGGCGCTGGGAGTTGGAGACTGGAGCTGTTCCTATTAGGCCATCTTGCTCCACCTCCGATATTTGTTTTTAAGTGTCACTAGTAATAAAGGAATATAATGAGTATGGATACCAAATTAGTACCTATAATTTTTTTCTAATTTGATGCACAAAACACAGTACAAAATAGGTTGCATTTCAATATTCATCTTGACACTTATATTTGATATTTAAGAACCCCTGATTATAAAAAGTTGTCTTTTTCCTATTTAGACCCTAGATGAAAATAGATACATTTGCTTAGCCCTCTCTAGGGCTAGAGAAAAAAAGCCCTAGTTTTCTTTTTTCTCCCTTTCTCTTTTTCTCTTTTCTTTTTATTTATTTTTATTTATTTACTTTTTCTCTGAGACAGAGTCTTGCTCTGTCACCTAGGCTGGAGTACAGTGGTGTGATCTCGGTTTACTGCAACCTCTGTATCCTCGGTCCAAGTGATTCTCTTGACTCAGGCCTCCGAGTAGCTGGGATTACACGCACATGCCATCATGCCCAACTAGTTTTTTTATTTTTAATAGAGACTGGGTTTCACCATGTTGGACAGGCTGGTCTCGAACTCCTGACCTCCAGTGATCCACCCACCTTGGCCTCCCAAAATGCTGGGATTACAAGCATGAGCCACAGCGCCTAACCTCACTTTCTCTTTCCTGTTAAAGTGTCCAGCCAATGAGTATCAAACAGCTATCTGCACACCTTTAATATTCTCAGTCATGTCTGAATGTAATGGATACTATGAGGGGAACTCAGTAGGACTGACATTTTGTCTTTCTCTCTGAGAATTTTGAAAGGCAAATGTCAGCAGTCATTGCTTAGTTTTGCTAGGGGTAATCAGGACCAAATAAATTATTAAGTCTGTGGTACATACCTAGGTATTGCTTCATATGACTAGCACAGATTCAGGAAACTGCATGTTTATGTTTAAAAGTTTTATTGTACATATAAGAATGCACAAAATTTTTTATGAGCAAGAGATAAACATGATTATATTATATACGTTCTACAGGTGACAGTCTTTACTTTTTATCCTTTATTGTTTTGTTCTTCTCTTTCCAACCAATATCTTTTCCAATCTCCTTCAATTAACCAGTTAAATCAAGTTGCCAACTTAGAGAACATTCTTTCTTATTCTCTTTAGAGCCACCAAATACACACCCTCAGAATCTTGCTTTTCTCACTCAGTAATACTCTGTGAAATATTTTCAAGTCAGCTGGAATATTTCTCACAAATTTTTGTTAATGGTTGTTAACATTTTATGGCAAGGATATAATGTAACATTGTTAAACAATTACTCTATTAAGAGGCATTCCATATTTCTTTTTCTGTTTGTTTTTCATCACTGAAGGCAATACTGTAGTAAGCAACTTTTTTATGCACAATCTTACCTACTTGTAGCTTTACTTTTGCAGATAAGCTTACTGCATTGAGAAATATATATATAAGCCTATATACACACATATGCACACAGTAATACATGCGTATTTGTGTGTACACATATATTGTCCCATATTTCTTTCATAAAAGGTCAAAACAGTTCACATTTCCATCAGCAGTGCATGTGAACTATTTTCCAAAATCATTTCTTTAAGGAATATGTATACCAAGTTGCCACATAGACAAAATTTGAAAATTTCTTTATAACAGCACTATTTAAAATGTAGTGATTATCTTCAATGTTGCAGAAGTTTAGGTGTAACACTTCACAAGACCATCATGATCCCTGCATTTATAGAGCTTACAGGTAAAGAGCAGAGAGTAACAATTAACAGTATGATACACTAATGATAGAGAAAGTACAATATCATTAGAAAAAATGAAGGAATGATATCTACCATGGACTTCAGAATCAAGGAACATATGAAAGTGACACCTACCTCAAGGTCTGAAAGATGAGTGATAATTACAGAGGCAAGGTATGGGTACAAGTATCCCAAGGAGAGAAATAAGGATAGTCTTAGTTCATTTTTGTGTTGCTAAAAATTAATAACTCAGACTGGGTAATTTATAAAGAAAAGAGGTTTATTTGACTCACAGTTTTGCAGGCTGTACAAGAAGCCTGACGCCAACATCTGCTTCCAGCAGGGGCCTCAGGAATGTTACAGTCATGGTTGAAAGTGAAGGGGAGTCCACTATATGTTGATGGCAGGAAGCAAGCTAGAAAGGTCCAAGTACCAGTCTCTTTTCAATAATCAGTTCTCCTGGGAACTGAGAGTGAAAACTTACTCACCTGGAAATGTTACTAAGCCATTCATGAGAGATCCATCTCCATGATACAAACACTCCCACCAAGCCCCACATCCAACATTGGGGATCAGATTTCAACACGAGACTGGGCTGGGTCAAACAAACATATCCAAACCATAACAGTAACCTGGAGAATCTAAAAAGCAAAATGGAGCAACTTCAGGTATCACAAAAACTCTCAGTGCAGAACCTTAGAATTAGAAAGTGGAAAGTGGAAACAAATGAGACTGGATAGTAAGAAAAGCATGAGATAATGAAGAACATTGCAGTCTTAGTCATGCTAAGAACGTCCTATGACAGCAAAAGGCTAATAATGGTTTAATGTATGTATTAATATAATTCGATATTGTATTTTTAAGCAGTCACCCTGTTAGACCCTGATCTCTGTACTGGACATTTGGAATTCATCTGATATTTAATGCTTAATATTTAAATTTTATGTTTTTCCTGGGTTCCTACTTGGGTGTAAGGAATACTATTCTGTTTAGATCCAAGATATTTAAAATATTGGTTTCCTAGTTTTTATTGATCTTTGTAAAATGTGCATAATATCATTAAATATTTTATGTAATTCCATGTTATTTATTATTTGTATCATTATGTCATTGGAAAAAAAATTGCACCAGTGTTAGAGTTCATAAAGATACTGAATAATTAAGCTCATGGAGTTTATTCCACAAAGCTGTCTCCTTTTCATCAAAGGACCAAGAAGAAATTCAGTGGGAAGACATACATTTAGGACCTTCTACTGTGATGCAAGTTAAATGTTAGCATAATAGTACTTTTTGAAAAGTATTTTTTAAATGTTGTTAATCATTATTATTATAATCCTTGTTATATTAGACTATCTTTATATTTGACAAAATTAATTTAAATGCTATTGAAGCGTGTTTTTAAGATACTTAACCTTTTCTTCAGACATAAACTAATTCCTTCTTTTTATTGGGAAAGCCAAGTCTATGTTGGCTGTTTCACCAGCAGCAGATCTTGGGGAAATAGAATAGATATACTACTGCTTTAAAGGTGATAGATAATTTAATACCACAGTGCAATTAGAATCTAAAGCCCCAAAATATTATGCGTATGCAAAATAGGAGAAATTTCTATAATTTTTCCTTCTTGTTTTTTACACAAACAATGGCACAATCTCTATGTTTTTTGTGTTTTTCACTTTATAATGTACCTTAGAAATTCTTTCATAATAATACATAAATAGCTACCTTTTCCCCACTTTTAACAGATATATTATTTTTCATCATGCAAGAGTCTCACAATTTAATTTTTTACCCCTTGTTGATAGATTCAGTTTGTTTCAAATTCTTTGCTAATATAGACCGTGCCTTGATGAGGAACCTTTTACATTTTGCACACATTTTGCACATATGCGAGCATATGTGTAGGCTGATTTTCTAAACTACAATTGCTGGTATATTTATAAATACTGTCTAATTACTCTCCATAGATAGTCTACTTTTAGATTTTTATCATTTTGCTGTGTGAGAAATGGTACCTCAGGGCAAAATTAATTTGCATTTCACATATAATGACTGATCGCCTGCACTCCATTTTCTATGACTTTTCTCATATTCTTCATCTATTTTCTATAGATTGTCAGTCTTCTTACAATTTTTTCAGGAACTATTAATTTATTATAGACATTAGCCCTTTGGTTTTAGAATAATTTTTCCCTCCTTTTGTTATTAGTTTCTAAATCTTGTATATGATAGTGTGTGGTCAGGCAGAAATTCTACTTATTTTTAATTTTGATGAAGCCATAGTTAGATGAACACAATTATTTGATGTATTATTTTGGTTGGCACAAGTCACAAATCTGCTGTTAAAATTTTCAGAGTTAAGTGAAATGAAAGATGAACCCAGCAAAATGAATATAACAATATGATATATGATAAGTTAGAGGGAAGTAAAAAGTGTTATACAAGTGTAGCTCTACCCCAGCTATGAAGTCTGATATAATTAATAATATTCTGCCCACCATACATACAAAATATTGTACACTTTATACTAAAGTTTTACCTACCTAATACAGATATTCTCAGGTTGATTTTTTCTTCCTTATGCAATTTCAGTCTCCTCAAGAATAAGCACTCACTCTTTTACTTTAATGCCATCAGACAGTGAATGTTATATTTAACTTTAAATAAATGTATTGACTTAATTAATGTAATCTTTGAAAATTTGTTTCCATTCTAAGACTTGGGATTTTGTGTTTGATATCTACCAAATAAATAAGTCAGATAGAAAGGAACTTAGAACACTTGAATCAGAGATCTATGTTGTACAAGAATTTATGGTGGCATTAGTCCAATTGTTATGAGAAAGAAATGTGTGCCAAAGCGAAGATGATAGCCACATAAAGTCTATCTCTGTTGATTCAGCACAAGCTCCTAAATTTGCCCAATAGTATCATGCATTAGTGAGTATTCTCCAGAGAAATACAATCAATAGAATATATGTAGGTGTATTTTAAGAGATTTATGATGGAAATTGGCTCATGAAATTATGGCAATTGAGAAGGCCCAGGATCTTCTGTCTGTAAGCTGGAGAACCAGAGAAACTGTTTATGTATTCAGTGACAGTCTGAAAGGCTGAGAACCAGAGGAAACAATTATTAAACTCCTAGACTAAGGCTGATTACCAACTTGGGGTACTGGTAGTATAAGTCCTGGAATCCAGCAGTTTTAGTATCAGGAGGTCTGATGTCCAAGGACAGGAGAAGATGGATGTACTAGCTCAAGAAGAGAAAGAGTGAATTTGCTTTGCCTCAATCTTTTTGTTCTATTTAAGTGGGCCCTCAATTGATTGGATGATACCCATTCACATTGGGGAAGGTGATCTTTACGCAGTCTAGTGATTCAAAGATTAATCTCTTCCAAAATACCTCACAGACACACTTGGAAGTAATGTTTTAGAAATATCTGGGTATCTTTTAACCCAGTGAATGTGACACATGCAATTAATCATCACATATGGCAACAGTGCCATCTGTATTTTTGGCATATATATAGTATTGAATTATTCAACCACCAACATATCCAATGTACACTTCTGAATTTGTCTATTCAAGCAGATGCTGCCTCTGTTTCAGACTGAGATATATCAGTCTGTAGAGTAAATTGCTGCATTAAGGATAACCAGTGCAAAGAAAAATACTGACAAATTTAAAGAGATTACCATTCAGTAAGAATATACCATGTCCCACATTCTTTATTCTATTTCTACTTTTACAATGATCTTAAACGTTTGTCAAATAAAACTGAGTCATAAATAGTTGATACCAGTCTTAATTTAACATGAGTCTCTAATAGAGCTGGAATTCATGTCTATGTCATTCTGATTTTAAAACCATTTTTTTTTCATCACACCATGAATTCACCAGGACTTTTTCACTGAGTTAAAATTTAACAGTGTTCATTCAAGTTTTCTAGAATAAATTTCAAAATGATGTGATTGGACCCAATTCTACATTTTTAAACAATAGTAACAGAAGACATTGTTAATTATATTTTTGCTTCTATGTGTATAATTGAAAAATACATAATTTCTTCAATGTATGCCTTCCTCTAAAAATGTCCCTCTTGAAGTTTTGAATCAAGCAGTATTGTACATAAAATATAACCCATTCAGATGGTTTAAATAAAGGTAATTTAAAGATGGAGCTGGTTAAAGATGTAGCAGTATTAAAAAAAAAATAGGGAGACATTATACTACTTTTTGAGAATCAGAGTGAAAATGAGGAAATGGTGACAGCTGGAGCCAAGGGTGAGAGGCTAGGAAGTAAACTCATGGCACAATGTACTCTAGCCAGAGAAATAACTCTAAATAGAGAGGGGGCTGGGAAGAAATGTTATCAATTCTCATCATTCTTATTTCACTGACTCTTAGTAGCTAACCCAAACTATGAACTAGCTGGTCAGGGAGCTAATATGAAGCAGTCTATTGGTTTTGGCCTCCTAATGTATAGAGCAAGACAAAGATGGGTGGAGACCAGACAGGAGAGTATGTGCAGAAGAGGAGGAATCAAATAATAATAATAATAAAAATGTCAAGCTTTAACACTGATGACAAAGATATGTCTAAAAATACTCCTTGTCTACATTAGTTAGTAAAAAATTTACAAATAAAAATTTTTTACCTAACTGTAATAAATTATCTCAGCTATTCTCTAACATATATTATTCTGCTTTTCTTAATTTTGCTTTTTTCTTCTAAGTAACAATTTTATGATGCATTGAATTTAGAAAATGTTGTGATACTGAAAATGCAAGATATGAAGAAAAACTAATAGTAATATAAAAGAAAAAATATAATATAAAACTGATAGTATAAATTGCACAACAAAACATGTTAAATATGTTTCACAGATACAACATACAAATATAATTAATATTAAAAATACATATTTTGTGTATATTAGAAAATTATAAAAGAAAATGTATGATCCTCATAACTGGTAAAATAGTAATCATTGTCTTTCTTTTTCTACTTCACAAACTGAATATTTTTAGCAAATATTGCTGAAATAAAACCACTAGATGACAACATACTAACTTGAACATATTTGATGACCTCTACGAGATGCAAAAGGCAATTATAGACTGCTAAAGATGAAGGCACAAATCCAGTTGTTTTTACTGATGAGGAAATTGAGGTCCAAACATTTTATATAACTCGTCCAAGTGTGAGATTAAGATTAGAACCTACATTTTTTGCGTGTTCTGTTCTTTGCCTTACGCCCAGGAGACTTCTCATATGCAAAGTGCATTTTCAAATTCTGGCTTTACATAAAGAACTTTAACAAGGACCCACAGCATCAGGGCACATCTCAGATTTGTGTACTGTCTGTAGTTTACTATGACGGAGACTTACAGCAGTTGTGGAAAGGTTTCAAAACACAAGACTACAACATGCCTCCTTAAGCCATAGTGAAGTGTTTGGTCTTATCTTAAAGGCAATGAGTAGTCTTTGATTGGTTCCAAGTAGTGTAATAATATGGTCAGTTCTGCATTTTAGAATGCACATTTTAATGCTTCTGAAATATTTTGAAGGGATAAGGCTGGAGGTGGGGATTCAGATGAAATAAAATAAATGCTTTGGGATAAAAGGACAAGAATAATTAAATGCACATAATTGATATGACATGTTAATTGATTGGGTGGGAGAACTAAACCAAAAAGGATAAAGTATAACTCTATATTTATGGATTAAAAAACTAGGTAGATAGTGGTTGTCATTCACTGAAATTGTAAATGAACTGGTATATGTAAGTGTGAGCAGAAGACAAATAATTCCATTCTAGATATGTCAAAGTGTAGTGGCTGCAGGTTATCTACATAGGCATTAAGTTTGGGATAAAAATGTAGAATTTTCAGTCATTTGCATATACCTCTGAAGCCTTTAAACCAATAAATGATTTTAGAAAACTCCTGAAAATCCTGTAATGGTAAACAATAGGTAATGTATGTGTATATGTACCTCTCTGGAAGAAAGTTGGTAATTTTCATTAGATTATAAAATGATTTTCTTCTGCATATGGCTAGCCAGTTATCAAAGCACCAGTCATCTGTACAACAAACCCCCATGACACAAGATAACCTATATAGCAAACCTGCCCATGTACCTCTGAACTTATAACTTAAAAAAATAGCTAGTAGTAGCAATGAGAAAAGGAAAATGTACATAGTCATGGAAGATATTAAAATAATTATAAGAAAAAACAAAAAAGAAGATTCTCTAGCACATTAGTGCTTTCTGAAGTCTTGCCAAAGAATGAAATCATTATAATCTAGGAAAAGTTAACACATGAAAAAGGAGTGACTATAATACATTTCTTGGACTAAGATTTTTTCTTCATATTTAGTGCTATATTCTAAAGTCACTGAATTGCTGAATAATAACAAGTTTCCTCAGCAGGAACATTTTGATATGGTTTTGATTCTATCCAGATTTAGATACTTTTAAAATCTGTGGTCTACAAAATGCCAGAGACAATGTTATAAAGTGTTCTCTACTTTATATAGTTCAGAACCCTTCTCAACCAGGACACTCTGGAAAAAAGTAACTCTCTCATGACATAAATGTAATGTTTTTAGAGCTTTAAAAATACTATAATCAAACTTTTCCAGAAGTAGCTCACTGATATGTCTCAATGTACTACTTGTGTGGGTGTGAGTGCAATAGAGAGATGTCTTGTGGAAGAAAAGCCCTAAATTATGTACATAGGAATCTCATATTTATTTAAACTTCTATCAGTTATTCTTATCAGGGTAATGTATCATCATCTTATTTTCCATGATAGTAAATTGGAAAAAATAGAAAGAGAACATTTAAATTTGAGTATATACTGTTGCTCACCTGCAACATTGAAGTCAATTCCAATTTTCCAATCCCCCAAAGTAGTGGAAAACATACTCCAGTTTACAGTTTCACAAACTAATTTTTGAAATGTTCTGTATATAAGATGTCTTTGGTGCTTTTTCAAATGACACATAGGCTAAAATATTTCAATTCAATATTGATATTTTAAACCGTGAAAATAGTTTGCATAGCTCCTATAGTTCCCATCACAGGAAGGTATTTTCTGGATTGTGTGTGTATTTAGTAAGTGAAAAAGAAGTGTGATGTTAAAAAATTATACATTAAATAAAATATTTCAATCCAAATATCATAAATGTATTGATAAAGATATCATCTCTGACATGCTGGAAATGAAATAATTTTAAGAATAAGAATGATGGCTGGAAGGATAGTGTTTTACTTGACTGTATTCCTTAGTCTTTGTTAACCTGTTAATAAAATACCAATGCAGGCACAAATAAATGATGAAAGCAACTAACATTAAGGTTTACACTCAAAACAATTGTCAGAATTGAGGAAGAATTTCCTTTGACTACAACAGATAAAGAACTATAATAACTGGCTTCTGTTAGCGTATTGTCTGCTGTTTGAGAATAAATTGCTTTTTCTGATGATAAAGGAGCATCTCCTTCCTTCCCAATTATCTGTACTCTTACTTGAAGAGGCGGTATGAACCATCCAAAAAATTGAGATGCTGACCCTGTACAATGGGAGCTTATTCTAGTACTGCCTTCACTATTTTTCTTTCTGTATATATAAAGTAGAAATAAAATATATATTAGATTATCCTGTATTCTAGACAATGTGTTCCTCACTAGCAATGACGAACACAACATAAGTTCTGCTTTCATAGACATCATAGCTTAAAGCATGATACAGACAAGTAAACAAGTAATTATAATATTATTTTGAATGTTATGGTATCAGTAAGTTGGTAAGTGTTCTAGGAGTATTCATTCAGGAAGCATATTACCCACTCTTTGGGACTTCTCAGAGAAACGACTATCTAAATCTCAACTTTATATCTTATGTAATTGGGTAACCATTGAATGGTTTTAGGCAGAGCAGAAATATAATCAAATGTGTTCTTACAAAAGATCAGTAGTGTGTTACCAGTTCTTGAAATACCAGTACTTCTATCTATGGTCATATTAAGAGTTCAATTCTTAATGTTGAAACTTGACTAGCAACAGAAAAAGAAAAGGCAGTAATTCTTAGATTCCAGGTATGTGAGACCAACGCCAGGAAGAATTTTGGTTCTAACTATTAAAATAACATTGCTACCCAGAATTTCAGTTAGGATTACATTTAATCTCATATCTAGGATAACCATATGTTCTGGTTTGTCTAGGACAGCTGGTTGCTGTCAGTTGTCCTTTAGACCCCAAATCTGTGGTCATGTTTATAAAATTATTAAATAATTATGGAGTAAAGTAAATACATGCTCCATTCTGAGTCAATTCAGAAATCAGAAATGAAATCAGACATTTTAACATGAGACAGTTTACTACAAAACTGTTTTAACTATGATGTCACAAAGATAATAATTGCAGGTGACAACTGAAATCCTTAGGACTGGATAATCAAAGGGAACAGACTGAAATGATTGCAATTTAGTAACTTGGAGAAGGCTCCCCATGAAGATGAATACCAGATTTCTGAGGAGTGGGTGCTGAGCAGTAGGTGCTAGTGTTTCTGAGGACCTGTGATGGAACTGATTCTGTAAATGTTGGGAAAAATGCAAATTCGATTCAATTGCTGAAGCTATTATAATAAAAATTTTCCCAAATGTTAAACCTGGGCCTGGGTAAAGCTGACAGGAGCAGAAAGTAGGCAGAAAGCGCAAGGGAAATTCTCTAGCCCGGCAGTCGTCCTCTAGCTCCCCCTATTGGCAGAGCCTTACTGGCAGTGCTGATGGGCAAGTGAGAACATGGTTTGCAAATGGAGTCCCAAAACTGCATGCTCATTTACTGCCGATTTATTGGCACACTGGAAAATGCTTATAAAGAAAAATGAAGACTATTTTTAAGTTGATTTTTAAACTTTTGCCTATGTAGTTAAGGATATCAGAATATCAGAAAAATTAACCTTGTTTTTCTTCAAAGTCTGTCTTAAAGTACATTATTTTAAAAGGAATATACAGTATATTAAATATTAGATTGGATATTACTATGCAGGTAAATACCTTTTACATGATACCCGAAGGCATTTACTTTCACTAATATACTTAGTCTATTTCTTCATATGTGAAATAAGTTGGCTTAAGTGTAATAGATCCACATAAACGTTCTGTTTTTGCAAAATTAAAGTTTGCTGTGCTGTTTTTACTGCACACAGAAACACACAGATATGCATTTAGGTATACTGTTAGTAAAGATGATTGAATTTTCACCTTATTTGCAAGCGTGACCATGTTTCTTACTTTGCATGTCCTTCAGGCCTCATCGGAGCACAAAGTTTCAAGTGACTTCAAAGGGTTTTCTGTACTCGGAGCAGCTCTATGGGGCATGGAAGATGAGAAATGAACCAACACCAGAGGTGCAATGAAAGGTAAAACTCACAGCATTACCACAGCTCTTAGGTAAGTGGCAGGCTAAATTACTGCACCTGGATATATGAATCTCATGGGTTCATGATGGAAAAGATGACAAGCATTTAAGGGCAAAAATAAATCTGAGTTTGTTCACTGGATGCAGGAAAGGTTTTCCTAACCAAATAATGTGGGTAACATTGCATTATTAGCATGGAAATATGTCTGCTTTCATGTTTAGAGAAGGGAATAATGAATGAATGATCAAACATAAAAGCAAAATACAGCATTCACAGTAGGCAGCCCATGTAACATGCTATTTAGATAAAAACAGTCCCTTCAAAGTCCAGTATGTTTTTAAAGGCCTGATATTTACAGTGGTGTGATTCCTTGGGAAATTGAGAAATTAAATATAGATCCAGAAACATATAGAAGAAATTCTGTATATCCGTTTGTACCAGCCACTCCTCTCTCTCAAAGATTGACCTTCGGAAAGTGAAGGAAGATTGGATTCAGTCACTGTGTCTTCTTACACAAATTGTTGCGATAACTTGTCATAAACAGGAAAATATAAAATTAAATGCAGTGTTTATATACATATAAATGTTAAAAAAAGAAAAATAGTACAAAATGAAGTGGTTTATATTTTAGGTAGATTGTATGTGTACTTGATAAAATATAAAGTTTACAGTTTTGATAACTTAATTCTTTGAATAATTGTGATTTGATATTAATCTGAAATTTTTTCTCCAGGATTTAAGATTTTTATTCTCTCTTAATTTAAGTATCAATTCAAATATTTGCACTTGACTTTCTCTTTATTTCTTTTTATTTTCATGAAGATTCCCACCTTACAAATATCACTTTCAGGGTTCTTAAGGATCATATTACTATTATTTTATAATTTATTGAAAATGGCATGAGATTAGATATCATCATATTCTTTTGGAAAGTCATAAGCAAGAACATGTTTCCCTTTTTAACTGAATGACAGGGTATCTGTTTAAAATGAATACTTAAAAGGAGCTTGTTCATTCTTCATGCTCATTATTTACAGAGTTTTCTACAGCAATATTATTTTTTCTGGAATGTCTAGAATAATTGCTCATAAAGCAAAATTATATGATAACATTGTCTTAAAACCAGCTGTATTCAATAAGTCTCTTCTCACTATCTTTCTCTTTAATGTGTTAGCAACTCATTCTATTCAGTTTGTATTAATATATCTTATACTCTACCTCTATCCCTGTTATCAGGCTTCACTTTAACTAGATATTTAGGATATTATCTTTACCTGGGAATGAAATTATGTGATTGGAAGAAGAGATTCCCTATAATTGGCAATAGATTTCCTCCTCTAAAATGTTAGTTTTTTTGTTTTTTGTTTTTTTTTCTTTATTCTGGGGTGTGGATGTGGCCTCTTGGTACTAACTGAAATTTACAGTGTTGTATACCGCTGTCACCTTTCCCAATGTCTGACAGCTTAATGGGGCCCCAGTTGCAGCCACTGCTGCCACCATGTTCTTCCACTTCACTTATTGAAACAACCTTCTCCATGGTTTCATGAGAGCATTTGCTTTTCACTGCATGGTATTTGACTCTAATATTTACACCTGCCTGATATATTTTATTTATGCTCTATTATTTCTGCTTGAATAACCTACTTTTACTAGAAATTTAGCCTATGGAACTTTGAAGATACAGGGCTAAAACCCACCTATGAGGCCCAAGGACCACATGTCTTGATAAGAGAAAGATTATTTTACATTCAAAACACTAAGATTGTTTTCCAGTCTAGTGTTTATGAATTTGTTTTTCATATGAAAAATTAAAAAGTCAAATGAATAAATAAATGAGGAAAGGATAAAAAAAGAAAAAAGAAAACACAAAACAAGGAAGGGATGGAGGGAGGGAGGGAGGGAGGAAGGAAGAAAGAAGGAAGTAAGGAGGAAAGGAAGGAGGGAAGGAAGGAAGGA
>NW_012115488.1:19252805-19278332 GCF_000951035.1 Colobus angolensis palliatus | reverse complement strand
AAGGAAGGAAGGAAGGAAGGAAGGAAGGAAGGAGGAAAGGAAGGAAGGAAGGACTAACTGAGGAGCCCACTGTGAGAACAAAGCATCAGCAGTGTCATTGCCAGCAACCTTGGCAGCAGCAGGAGTCAGGAATATTCATTCCACTAGGCATCCATTTTTCAGGCATTGTTACCAGTTTTGGCACAGCCATTGACAGCATTCGAGCTGTCTTCAGTACTTTCAAAACCTTTTTGTAGAAACAGCCCCGTCAGCAGACACTGATGGAAATTTCAATGATTTCCTTAAGGGGACTTGGTAGTTTAAAAAGTTCAGAGTAACTAAAGAAAACAATAGATGTCATATGAATTATTCCTAAAAGTAGATTTTGGATCACATATAAAACACACTCTAGGAACTTGCAAAACTGAAGGAAATTGATAAGCATGGTTACAGTTTCTGTAAAATGTATAGGACTGGCATAAAAATAATGCTATATTGTAATATTTATTGTGGCTCCTTATTTTGTGGCTATCTTATCCAGTTCACCTTACGATATGCAAGCCACATGAAATTCTGACACTTAGTCTGTTTTTCTTTTTTTTTCTTGCTGTGATGGTAAATGGATACTCAGCAGGATTTGGGATTTAATTTCTCTGGGAAGATGCAAAGTGTTTCAAGTTGTTAATTTATTCATCTAAATTCCTCACAGTAGGTAATCTTTGCTTCATGCTGTAATGTTTAATATTAGCTATTTCTTCATAGTCTTAATGTAAAATTGCTTTCATTAATACAGATATTCCTTAATAATTTCCCCAGATCTATATGGCACTGTCATCCTTTTAGTATTCCAGGTTACAATTTTTAAAGTCATTTTATTTTATTTTTTTATTTATTTTATTTTTTTTGAAACAGAGTCTCACCCTGTAGCCCAGGCTAGAGTGCAATGACGCTGTCTTAGCTCACTGCAACCTCTCCCTGCTGGGTTCAGCCAATTCTCCTTCCTCAGCCTCCTGGGTAGCTGCCATTACAGGCCCCCTCCACCACACCCAGCTAATTTTTGTATTCTTAGTAGAGATGGGCTTTCACTACATTGACCAGGCTGGTCTTGAACTCCTGACATTGTAATCTGCCTGCCTCAGCCTCCCAAAGTGCTGGGATTACAGGCCTGAGCCACTGTGCCCAGCCTTAAAGTCATTTTTGACTACATATTATTGTCACTCTACATCTCACATGCATGAAAGTCAGTAATGAAAACATCTTAAATCACTAACATGCAATTTTCCATCTAACTCTCATAAGCAGAACATGAATTGAGATGATTAATTGTTTCCATTTCTGGATCATAATAATAGCTTCTTAAGAGTCTCTCTAACTCCATTTTTTCCCTTTTTAATTATCTGTCCATATTACTGCTAGATTGATCTTCTCAAAACTAATTTTGTCTTGACATGTAATAGGGGAAAAATAATTTAATTCTCTGTTCAAAAGTCTATAACATCTTTATGTTGCCTATCATATTAAATTCATGTCTGATTTGTGTGATTTTTCAAATAGTATGGTTCTAGATTATTCTTCTCAATTTAGTCCATTATTTAATCAGGAAATCTTTCAGTGATTTAGTAAGTATAAACTATTAAGTTTATTTAGTAAGTTTTACCTTTCCAATGAGAATGTGAACTTATTGAGGGCAAGGATAATGTCTAATACTTCCCTTTTATTTTTCACAGAACTTATAGTAATTTCAAAAATGTAGTTTTTAAAATGATCACAGATTTATAAATGAACTTTGAAAAAAATAGTCGATTTCAAATGCTGCTGAAACATATATTTCAAATAAAAATAAACTAAAGTCATGTGAAATAAAGATGAAAGCAAAATATTTGTATGGTTCAAGAATTGTTTTTATGTCATTCATATTTTAATGTTCTTTGTTCGTAGATGAAAAATTAGCTCACTATGTTTCCTAAAAGACAAAATGCTTTTCTGTCATAAGTTGTTTGCAGATTTGATTTCAAACCTCTATCCATTGTCTTTATATGAAAACTGCTTTGTATATTTCAGAATAGTTGTGGAAATTCCAATGCACATCTTACACCTTCTTTGATAATTGCCTACTGCATTGTCATTGCGTCTAGAGTTGGTTCCTGCTGGTGGGTTTGTGGTCTGGCTGATTTCAAGAATGAAGCCGTGGACCTTTGCAGTGAGTGTTACAGCTCTTAAAGATGGTATGGAGCCAAAAAGTGAGTGGTAGCAAGGTTTATTGTGAAGAGCAAAAGGACAAACCTTCCACAGTGTGGATTAATGTAAAATCTGGTAGGTTGTTTTAATTATGTGCTAGATGTAGGTAAAGTTTGACTCCTTTTAGCATAGTTGGGGCATGGTTACTTCCATATGTTCCCTGCTCTTACCAATTGTGAAGCAGGCAAGTTGACAGTTTTTAAAGGCCAAAGAAGTGTTTACAACCTTAAAATATTTAGCAAACCTAGCATCTGACCTGTGTAATTTAGACGACATTTTTACACCTTAAAGACATTTGTATTTGACCAATAATTTCTAAGACTTTTTATTTCTAAAGATTAAAGTCATGTGAACTGAAAAGTAACACAGCTTTTACTTTTCCCTCAAAAATATTTTATTTAAGCGCTTCTTGTTCTTAGGCCAATTAATTATAGCCCTTTTTAATAGACATTAGACACATAACACATATATAGCCACACAGACAAACAGAAGAAGATCCAGTAGTTACGAGATTTTTCATTGGCTAGTTTCCTAATTGGATTATTAGGCCTCCTAGTGAGACACTCTAAGAACAGAACTAGGACTGCAAATTCCAGGGCCTGATAAAAAGCATAGCCAGAAGACAAAGACATATTTTGAGAGGTACTTACTCACCTCTAATTCCAGGGGTTCCATGCGTGAAACAGATTTTTCCCAAAATGGGATTTGTGGCTCCTTTTCTGTTTTCCCAAGGAGTCCCAGGCCACCAGAAGTCATTTTAGGGTCTTTCAGGCATGCACTAAGAGTGGCAAGACACAGTGAAAAAAGTAATTCAGTCGACTGAACCAAAATTCCTTTCCAGGAAAACAAGATCTATGAAGAGAAAAATACAAAGGCCTTTTAAATATACCCAGAGCTTGGATATCCACTTTCAATTAAGCTGAGCACCCTTTAAGAAAATCCTTTTTCATTAATTAAAACTTTACAGAGAATGCAAACAGTGATTCTTACTTTTTTTTTTTTTTTTTAACCAGTTTGCTCCACTACCTGTTCACAATTATGTTCAGGTTCTCCAGTTTTCTCTGGGAGAAAGTGGCTGGGCTCAGGCAAGGGCAGGTTTTTGAGTGGACTGCAGATCCCTTTAGCAGAAAAGTTTGATATTTGAGGAGGCAATTTTATGGCAGCCAGAGCCTTTCCTTCAAGGACAGCATCCTGCTATACTGTATGGGGTACACACAGTTAAGTTATTCCCCATGTTTAACCAGTGGCCTCTGGTACCAGGAAAGCCACCACTGTAACTGCTTGGAGGCAGGCTGACCATCCTTTAGCCACCAAGTTAAGTTCCTTGCTGAAACAACCTACTGGCTCTTGAGTTGGACCTCAAGCCTTAGCTTAAACTTCCAGGGCTATTTCCTTCCTTTCTGATACTTAGAGACTGAAAGTTTTCCCTATGGGATGACGGAGGGCTGGTGTTTTCAGTAAGATTTACTTGAGCTGGTTAAAGGCTTTTTGAGCCTTAGGGTTCCCCCAAAAGGGGGTGGGGGTGAGTTTTAACTGTTTGAGTTTCTCTTAGGAGGTGGTACAAAGAGTGAGTCATTTTCCTGTACTCACAGTCTGCAGTGTCCTGTAATATCCC
Source organism: Colobus angolensis palliatus (assembly GCF_000951035.1). Taxonomy (NCBI): domain Eukaryota; kingdom Metazoa; phylum Chordata; class Mammalia; order Primates; family Cercopithecidae; genus Colobus; species Colobus angolensis. Next base: position 19,274,500 of record NW_012115488.1, on the reverse strand, counting down.
CAGAATCCTCTTAGTCCTCTTTTAGCTTCTATATCTTAGTGTGCCTATAGGGAAAGAAAGGTGCTTATTAAGGCCCAGTGTTTTCACGGGGGTCCATTTTTGAGTATGAAGTTTGGTGATTAACCAGGAGACTTCCCCACCTCCTTCTGTGCCCCAGTTGTTTATCTGTGTTTTTACAGCCTGATGTTTTACGTTGCTCTTTGTTAGAAGAGAATTGATTTCTTTGAACTGCATGAGGTTAGAAAGGAAGCTATTTCAGAGCTGCTTTTAGTTTGAAGGAAAGTTTTCTGCCAGGGACTCCCTTTACCCTGTCTACCCAAATAATTTCTTTCTATCTCCTATAACAATATATTCCCCTCTTTCTACTCCAGATAATTTGCTAGATAATTGTCTTCTTTAAAGGTCATAATATTGAGTAAGAAATATATCTAAAATTTATAGTAAGTAGATGTGAGAAAATTCCAGCTGTTCCTATTGAATATTAGTTGATATCTGGTCTTTAAATGGACATAATAGTATGTTCCCTTCTGTAGAAGTCTGGAAACCTGAGATCTCCAACTCTATCAACAGGTGACTGAAAGTTGGTAGTTCAATCTCTTTTGTTCTCCATTCCCTCATTTGTATAATTCAGTTATTGAAGTATCTCTTGGAAGTCCTTTTAACACTGACACTGGCCATAATTCAGTGGTTGGGGGGATTCTGTGAGTGCTTCTCTGTATCTGAACAATCATGGATAATCAGTATTTGAAATTCTTCTAACAATACTACCTATAAATGCAAGTTTGCCTCAGGTAATTACTTGCCACCTTGCATATATATATTTTATATTGGTAAATCAAAAATGTTATGTCTTTTAGTCATGGTACACTGAGCCATACATTTATTATATAAATATGGATTATTATAATTAGCATTTCTCCTTAAAATCATTTAATTTTTCTTGATTCTATTTTTTTTTTTACTAGTGTGAAATAGGAGATTTATTTTACCCTCTGAAAATAGAAATCATTTAGAAATCGGGAAAGAAACTATGTTCCCTTGGCAAAATCCCCTAGGCTAAGATGCCAGACTCATTTTTCTTCATTGTTCAGTGTTAATTTGGTTCAGCTTTGTTTGCTGCCAGTGCAGTGTCATTTGAAATCCAGAAAACAAGAAAAGAACTTCCATCCTAGTAATTCAATATATTGGACCCATGGGGAGTTTTTGACTGCCGAATGTTTGATAATCTATTTATTTACTTCTATTTATGATATGATCATTGGAAAAACGGCATTTTTAATATAAAGTATATTGAATATATCTCTGTGCAATCTCCCATATAATATTCAATATCATACCTCCCTGGTCAAGTCACTTGGCTCAGACATTTATAGTTATCATTTTTTATCTTCTCATGGGGAATTTAAAAAACAAACAAACAAAAATCAACAAATCTATGCTTAAAAGAAGAAATGATTCTATTTTCATAACTTCCTATTGAAATTGATGTGTCTAAATACACAATTATTTCGGCCTAGGCTCTACAATAGACTTTTGTGGAGTACATTCAAAAGGAGATACTATTAGTAAAATTATATTCTGCATATAACTATTTGACACATCAAAAGAAAAAAATATTATAGTGGTGTTACCACTAATGATCTGTTTGATTTAACTATCATATAAGAATAATCATCTATTCTTGGCTATTATTTCAGTTGCATGAAATTTCCTTTAGAATTGGGTATGTCTAAAAGGATTTTGGAATAATAAGTATTTCTGAAGAAACAGTATCTTTAAATACATTTTTAAAGAAGCAAGTTTACAAGAATAAAAAATGATGGCAGCTTTAATACTTACTGCCCTGCTGTTATTATCCTAATTGCCACTAAACTACTTTATCTCTCACCTGCCACACAGCTGCTGAGGGTAGGGTGGGCAGCAAGTCCTCAGCTTTAAGTGCAATCTCAAAGAGAGAGTTGGTGTATTAATTTTCCCCACTGGGCTTCAGATCATTTTGGAACAAGTCGGGGGAAGTTTATGATGAAGATCTAAAGAAATCAGATGGATTCCAAAGAGAACCCGACCTGTGGATATCCTGGATCCCAACCCTCATACTGGGAAAGACTGAATCTTTTTCTTGAGTGTTTCATGGAGCACTAGCTTGTCGTCTGCACCAGAGGCGGCGCGGGACAAAACACTGGCATGCATTTTGAGCTCTCTGTACCCTAAAAATTAGAGTAACTTGGAACTGAAAACTTGACTGTTGTCTCTTCTTAGGCAAGGAATACATTGTTTTGCACCTCTCTCCACATCACTGCCATGTCACTCCAGTATTAGGAATGAGCTTTAGTGAGAAAGCAAGAGAAGGCAACCCATCAGACAGAAAAAGCAAAAGAAAGAGAACAGACACAAATAAGATGGCTCTTAGCAGATGAATATTTTCAATAGAAGTAACAGTTTCACTTTAACTTCAAAAATTGTATTTTAAACAGAAACAATAAGCATTTTATATCTGTGGCTTGATATTGATCACATTTGAGAAGTTCACAACAAATATTTCTTCAGTTACCATTCTTCCCTATTATTTCTCTTCTCTCTATTGCGAATTCACTTACATGAATGACTGACCATTAGCTCTTTTGTTCTTTTCTTTATTTTCCTGGATATTTCTCTATTATCTTCTACCTTACTTGTCTTCTGTTTGTTATTCTACTTTGAATTTACTCACTAAATGTTTAATTTCAGTTAACTGTATTTCTCAGACTTAGCATTTCCATGATTTTTTTATTTTTGTTGATTCTACTTTTCTGGTATGAATCTTCAGTTTTTCCATTTTCTCTGGAATATATTAATTGCAGGAATTTTAAAATCTGTGTCTAGAATTCTTATACCTCCATCATCTCTGCCTTTGTTTCTTTTTTTCTTATTTATTTTTTATTTTTTTATTATTATACTTTAAGTTCTAGGGTACATGTGCATAACGTGCAGGTTTGTTACATATGTATACTTGTGCAATGTTGGTGTGCTGCACCCATCAACTCGTCAGCACCCATCAATTCGTCATTTATATCAGGTATAACTCCCAATGCAATCCCTCCCCCCTCCCCCGCCATGATAGGCCCCGATGTGTGATGTTCCCCTTCCCGAGTCCAAGTGATGTCATTGTTCAGTTCCCACCTATGAGTGAGAACATGCGGTGTTTGGTTTTCTGTTCTTGTGATAGTTTGCTAAGAATGATGGTTTCCAGCTGCATCCATGTCCCTACAAAGGATGCAAACTCATCCTTTTTTATGGCTGCATAATATTCCATGGTGTATATGTGCCACATTTTCTTAATCCAGTCTGTCACAGATGGACATTTGGGTTGATTCCAAGACTTTGCTATTGTGAATAGTGCTGCAATAAACATACGTGTGCATGTGTCTTTATAGCAGCATGATTTATAATCCTTTGGGTATATACTCAGTAATGGGATGGCTGGGTCATATGGTACATCTAGTTCTAGATCCTTGAGGAATCGCCATACTGTTTTCCATAATGGTTGAATTAGTTTACAATCCCACCAACAGAGTAAAAGTGTTCCTATTTCTCCACATCCTCTCCAGCACCTGTTGTTTCCTGACTTTTGAATGATTGCCATTCTAACTGGTGTGAGATGGTATCTTATTGTGGTTTTGATTTGCATTTCTCTGATGACCAGTGAGGATGAGCAGTTTTTCATGTGTCTGTTGGCTGTATGAATGTCTTCTTTTGAGAAATGTCTGTTCATATCCTTTGCCCACTTTTTGATGGCGTTGTTTGTTTTTATCTTGTAAATTTGTTTGAGTTCTTTGTAGATAAAACAGAGATATAGACCAATGGAACAGAACAGAGTCCTCAGAAATAATACCACACATCTACAGCCATCTGATCTTTGATAAACCTGAGAGAAACAAGAAATGGGGAAAGGATTCCCTATTTAATAAATGGTGCTGGGAAAATTGGCTAGCCATAAGTGGAAAGCTGAAACTGGATCCTTTCCTTACTCCTTATACAAAAATTAATTCAAGATGGATTAGAGACTTAAATGTTACTCCTAATACCATAAAAACCCTAGAAGAAAACCTAGGTGGTACCATTCAGGACATAGGCATGGGCAAGGACTTCATGTCTAAAACACCAAAAGCAATGGCAGCGAAAGCCAAAATTGACAAATGGGATATGATTAAACTAAAAAGCTTCTGCACAGCAAAAGAAACTACCATCAGAGTGAACAGGCAACCTACAGAATGGGAGAAAATTTTTGCAATCTACTCATCTGACAAAGGGCTAATATCCAGAACCTTTGTTTCTTTTGTTTGATTTTTTCTTTTTGATTTTTGCCATTTCTATTCCATCTTCTGGTATTTCTGGAAATATACTTTACATTTTGAAGAAAGAAACACTTTTCCTGTTCTAAATAGGGATAGGGTATTTCAGTCCTCGTGAAGGTTAGCCAATTTCCTGTTGGCCTTTCGTTAGGCAGTTCTACGGTATGCCTCTTTTCCTAACACACTTGCTAAGAAACTCCTTTTTACAATCAAAATGTTAGGTTGAAACAGGAGTCAGCATGCTTTTCTTTTGAATAGCCCAATGATTAATATTTTAGGCTTTATAGGTCAAACAGTACATACATAAATGGCTGTGTCTTTGTTCCAATAAAAGTTTATTTACAAAAATGGGTGTTGGGATGAATTTAACTGGAGTATCCCAAATTGCTGATACCTAATTTAGATCCTGAATATGTTCTCTCAATTTCTTATCCTTTGCGCCATAACTGTATGAAATTGCTAATGCCTCAAGGATAAAAACAGCACAGAAAGGCAGGCTCATTTTTCTGCAGTTCCCTTTTCCACAGGATCTTTCTCCTCTAATATTAACGTAATTTCTATGCTTGCATTGAAATTATGTAGCCCTCTAACACCATGAGACCACCATAAATTCTGAACCGCAGTTTCTGCTTGTTTGCTAAGTTTTCTATTCCTATCGATCAACAAATATTTGGAAGGAAAAGTGGCAGAGTATGTCTGGCTCATGTCAATACTTTTCTCTTCATGACCTTGGCCCTATAAAATGCAGGCTTTCTTAATTGCACTCTATCACATTTAATGAGCAGTCTTTGGCATTTCTTACAGTGGTTTTATTTCTTCTTGAAAAGATAAGTTGGTCTAATACAAGTAATCTATCATAAACGGAAGCAGAAATACCCAAAGGGAAAATTAAAATGCAATTTGTAGCGTCTTGAGTAAGTCAACAAAATATAGAAATGAAAAACTGTAATAACAATGAAATATATAAAAGCAAACACTGGATGAGAAAATGGAACTAAAATCAAGTATATCTAGTGTTATGCTATATTTTGAAAACTGCTTAATCTTAATAATGCAAAAAGAAAATATGAATAATAGAATGACATGCTGTGCTTTTGATAGGAAGATTAGTACAATGAAATTGTCAGTTCTTTTTAAATTATATTATAAATTTAATGTAATTTCCATTGGAATCACATGTGTTATTTCTTTGGTTGGGTAAAAAGATCTCAAATTCCATTTGAAAAATAAATGCCTGAGAATACCCAGGACGCTGATAACAAAGTAGAATAGTTACAGAATAATAGACTTATACTAAAACAATGCAAAATCACCAGAATTTTAAATTGACATTGCTATAAGAATGAAATAATCCAAGAGTGAAACAAATGGATTCTAGTGCATGCATTGTTAAAAATTTTATGTTTGACAGTGGTGTATTTTAATTTTGTGGAAACATGACTGATTTAACAAATATGTTGACCAAAATAGCATTCCAAATATGAGAAAATACAGATGATTATGCCATACTACTTATGCAAACACATTTTACGTAAATGTAAACTAAGGGTAAAAGTTAAGTGTATTAAAATAAGATGTAAGAGATTAAACATACTATTAGTTTGAAAAAACTTACAACCATGTCAAGAAACCTAGAAACTGTGAAAAACATAAAGGTAGACATATTTAACTATATAAAGTTTTGTTTTGTATAGATGGCTTCATGCTATGTTGCCTTGGCTGCTCTCAAACTCCTGGACTCAAGCAGTCTTCCAGACTTAGCCTCCCAAAGTGCTGCGTTTACAGGTGTGAGCCACCACAATTTCCTGGCCTAAAATTTTAAACATATGCTGATTCACAAAATACAGTATAAACAAAGTTAATATACCTATTATTGATTAGAATTGATATTTGCAACTGAGTTAAAAACTGTAAGTCTGCAAGCCCATACATTCTGAAAACTTGAGGCAAAAAATAGGTTATTATTGCTGCATTTCAATAAATAATATGTTCAATATGTTTTTCTCTCATTAGCAGCAACTAATGTTAACAGAACAAAAAAAGACATTACAATATATTTTGTTAGTGGAAATACACATTTCACAGTACTTGGAAATCTCTTTGGTGAAATGAATTAAAATATAAATGTGTATATTTAGCATGTCTTCTGTGAATATATCCTATGGAAATACAAGCCTCAATTATATAGCTACAAGGATGTTTATTACAACTGGATTGTGGAAAACATAAAATGAGATCGATATTAATCTATAGGAAAATGATTAAAAATATGAAATATTTAACTGTGGAAAATATGAAGATATTAAAGAGAATGCTCACTCAGAAGTTTTTTTCATTTTATCTATTAAGTAAAAACTGGAAGATACTGAGCAGATGAGTATATATTATATGATCACATTTTTAAAAAGCAAATAAATATATTAAAAATATACTTACATCTCTAAATACACGATTTTATATAATTTTCTTAGTATGGCAAAACAATGGAGGTGAATATATGTTAGTTTTTTTGCATGTAGTTGGGACAAGGAGACATGGCCCAGAAAGGGGAAATGCTCAATTTACTTAGCCCTTACAGACAAAACTCAGCAATAAAGTCCAAGTTTTAAGAGATTTTAGAAAGTGAAATTCTAATTATCTTGAAAGAAGATATGTAAGAAATCTTCACACACTGGTAGGTACAAGTTTATCTGGACACACAAAAGAGGATCTTTGGTGGTAGCAGAATAAGTCCCTTAATCACACTTCTTATAAACACTTCTTTAGAGCCTTGCTTCTCGAAGTGTGACTTTTGTACTAGCAGCATTGACATCAGCTGGGAATGTGTTAGAGAGGCATACATCTAGCACATCCCAGAATTATTGTTCAGAATCTCCATTTTTACCAAGCTCCCCAAATAATTGGTATGTACATTAACGTCTGAGGAGCAATGCCTTAGTGGATGACAGATGGACTAAAGTGAGAAGAATGTATTTTTCCTATTTAAGTATCCATAAGCATGCATAGAAATGTGTGACAAGTTCTTACTTTTAAGATTTTTTTTTACAATAGACAAAGTTCATTTTAATGAAGACAATGCAATGAATGAAGCAAAAATAACTCATACAGATTTTGTTGGGAAACTCACAAATAATTCACTGTTACACAACTTAGATTACTTATTGAAGCTATTGGAGTCTTAGTTATCTCAACTACAAATTGGAATCTTAATGAAGTAAACCTGTTTCATTAGACTGTTCTCATAACAAAAAGTGTATGCAAAATAATTGAAATATTGAAAAGCATTACGTAAATATAAAGGAGTTGTTTTCATTGGGGTTCTTATTAAATGCACAGATATCTTTTCCTTCTTCTTTCAGTGTTTTTTCAAATTGAAATTTCAAAGAAGGTCATGGAACAATTTTAGTCAATCAAGAAAACTAAAGACATAAAATATTACGTACCTACTTAATGACATATACTTAACAGATTCTTAAAATTTTGCCTTCAATTCTGTTTTTCTGTTTGCCCTCAAATCTAGTTTTTTATGATTTGCACTAACCTACATATCTGTTTTATACACATTCTGTAATTTTTATAATCTAAAAAATGCATGAATACTAAATGAAATATAACATTATAAACTAAGTTATTTCAACAGAAATAATTAATATATTTAAAAAAGAAAATAATGTGATCTGTGATGACAATTGGTAAACTGCAGTTAGAAATTTAAATATTTCTTGTAAATTTGTTTGAGTTCCTTGTAGGTTCTGGATATTAGCCCTTTGTCAGATGAGTAGATTGCAAAAATTTTCTCCCATTCTGCAGGTTGCCTGTTCACTCTGATGGTAGTTTCTTTTGCTATGCAGAAGCTCTTTAGTTTAATTAGATCCCATTTGTCAATTTTGGCTTTTGCTGCTGTTGCTTTTGGTGTTTTAAACATGAAGTCCTTGCCCATGCCTATGTCCTGAATGGTACTACCTAGGTTTTCTTCTAGGGTTTTTATGGTATTAGGTCTAACATTTAAGTCTCTAATCCATCTTGAATTAATTTTCGTATAAGGAGTAAGGAAAGGATCCAGTTTCAGCTTTCCACTTATGGCTAGCCAATTTTCCCAGCACCATTTATTAAATAGGGAATCCTTTCCCCATTTCTTGTTTCTCTCAGGTTTATCAAAGATCAGATGGCTGTAGATGTGTGGTATTATTTCTGAGGACTCTGTTCTGTTCCATTGGTCTATATCTCTGTTTTGGTACCAGTACCATGCTGTTTTGGTTACTGTAGCCTTGTAGTATAGTTTGAAGTCAGGTAGCGTGATGCCTCCAGCTTTGTTCTTTTGACTTAGGATTGTCTTGGCAATGTGGGCTCTTTTTTGGTTCCATATGAACTTTAAAGCAGTTTTTTCCAATTCTGTGAAGAAACTCATTGGTAGCTTGATGGGGATGGCATTGAATCTATAAATAACCTTGGGCAGTATGGCCATTTTCACGATATCGATTCTTCCTATCCATGAGCATGGTATGTTCTTCCATTTGTTTGTGTCCTCTTTGATTTCACTGAGCAGTGGTTTGTAGTTCTCCTTGAAGAGGTCCTTTCCATCCCTTGTAAGTTGGATTCCTAGGTATTTGATTCTATTTGAAGCAATTGTGAATGGAAGTTCATTCCTGATTTGGCTCTCTGTTGGTCTGTTACTGGTGTATAAGAATGCTTGTGATTCTTGCACATTAATTTTGTATCCTGAGACTTTGCTGAACCATTCTTAGCAAACTCTCACAGGAACAGAAACCAAACACCGCATGTTCTCACTCATAGGTAGGAACTGAACAATGAGATCACTTGGACTCAGGAAGGGGAACATCACACACCGGGGCCTATCATGGGGAGGGGGGGAGGGGGGAGGGATTGCATTGGGAGTTTTACCTGATGTAAATGACGAGTTGATGGGAGCTGACGAGTTGATGGGTGCAGCACACCAACATGGCACAAGTATACATATGTAACAAACCTGCACGTTATGCACATGTACCCTAGAACTTAAAGTATAATAATAATAAAAATAAAATAAAATAAAAAATTAAAGAAATTTAAATATTTCTACCAGTTTTCATCAACAGATTCCACCTTCAAATCTAGAGAAATATTTAGAAGGTTGCTGAAGACTCAGGTATTTTATTTTGTTAATGAAAAAGAGAACATTTTCTTCTTTTTGGGAAGAGAAAGGAAGTACATATAATGTCTTACAGGAAATATGCGAAAATCCTGAAAAGTATAGTATTTTCACTAAAATACAAGCCCCATGAAAACAAGTGTTCTCAGTTTTGTTTACCTCTAGAACCCTAATCTTAGAACATTGCCTGACACAAAGCATAGAAATGTATGCTTTAGCAGTTAAATATTTTCTAAATATTGAATTTTTCAAATAATTTTAGCACAATGATTTTTCAACTCATATTTCAGAAAGTACAGATTTACCTCTCTTTGTGTAAGTTCTCATATTTTTAAGCTACATGTAATTAAATCACATTAAAATTGAGATAGTGCAATATTTCCAAACTATATCTTACAGGAGCTAATATCCAGAATGTGTGAGGAACTTAAGGAAGTAAGAAAACAACAAAAAATGAATAATCCCATTAAAAAGTGGACTAAAGACATAAATAGACACTTTTCAAAAGAAGACATAAAAATGGACAACAAGCATATGAAAAAATGCTCATCGCTAATCATCAGATAAATGCAAACTAAAACCGTATTGCAAACTAAAATCTTATGTCAGTCAGAATGGCTATTATTAAAAGAACAAAAGTAACAGATGTTGGTTAACATGTGGAGAAAAGAGAATTCTTATATTAGTTTGTGGGAATGTAAATTTGTACAACCTTTTTGGAAAATAGTACAGAGATTTCTCAAAGAACTAAAAGGAGAATTATCATTCAACCCAACAAATAGAGCAAATACTCAAATGAAAAGAAGTAATTATATCAAAAGATATCTGAACTTATATGTTTATCATAGCAATATTCAGAATAGCAAAGATATGGAATCAATCTAAGTGTCCATCATTGTCAGATTGTATAAAGAAACTGTTGTGTGTGTGTGTGTGTGTGTGTGTATAACAGTATAACATATATATGCAGGATTACACACACACACACACACACACACACACACACACACACACACACACACACACTGGATACTATTCAGCCATAAAAAGAAGGAAATCATGTCTTTTACAGCAACGTGAATGGAACTGGAGGCCATTATCTTAAGTGAAACAACTCAGAAACAGAAAGACAATACCACATTATCTCATTTATAAGTGGGAGATAAATAATGTGAACAGAGGCTGGGAGTGGTGGCTCATGCCTGTAATCCCAGCACTTTGGGAGGTCGAGGTGGGTGGATCATGAGGTCAAGAGATTGAGACCATCCTGGCCAACATGGTGAAACCACATCTCTACTAAAAATATAAAAAATTAGCCGGACATGGTGGCAGGTGCCTGTAGTCCCAGCTACTCAGGAGGCTGAGGCAGGAGAATAACTTGAACCCGGGAGGCGGAGGTGGAAGTGAGCCAAGATTGTGCCACTGCACTCCACCCTGGTGACAGAGTAAGACTCCATCTCTATATAAATAAATAAATAAACAAAGTGAACATAGATTGTGGAATGAGCGGCAGCAGATACTGGCAAGGGTTGAGGAATGGGAAGGGGGTGGATTGTGGAGAATTACTTAAAGAGTACATAATAAGTTATTTGGGTGATATAGACACTAAAAGCCTGACTTCACCACTACGCAATTTATTCATGTAGCAAAACTACACTTGTACCCCTTAAATGAATACAAATACAAATCAAAAATAAATTTAAACATTTGAGAGTGCAGTTCTTAAAGAATAGCACAAATAATTTCTGTAAGTTAAGAATATTTTGTGAAGGTCAGGCGTGGTGGCTCACGCCTGTGATTCCAGCTCTTTGGGAGGCTGAAACAGGCAGATCATGAGGTCAGGGGTTTGAGACCAGCCTGGCCAATATGATTAAACGCTGTCTCTATTAAAAATACAAAAATTAGCTGGGGGTGATGATGTGTGCCTGTAATTCCAGCTATTCAGGAGGCTGAGGCAGGAGAATCACTTGAACCCGGGAGGTAGAAGTTACAGTGAGTCGAGATCTTGCCATGCACTCCAGCCTGGGCAACAGGGCAAGACTCCGTCTCAAAAAAAAAAAGAAAAAAAAAATTGTGAAGCAAATACTTCAATTTCCTTTTGCATTTTTACTGAACATTTGGATTTTATTTTAGTCTCTAAAATTTATCTTTTCATTTTTTTTCTCTCTCTGAAGACTGATGTTTCTTCCATGGTTAACTGAGCAGAAATTTTAAAACTTTATCAGGAAAAAAACTACTAAATGAAGCCTTTTCAGAAAAACTGTGCTGGGTTTCTTCTATGGGGTTCGGCCAGGATTAGTTAACACCAAGGAAATGAGACAATATTTCTGTTGTTCACATATCCCTTTTGCAACGAGCAGTAAAACTTCACATTGGCTACAACAGCAATTGGCCTGACGTTTTCATCCCCGATATTCTCAGCTGCATGGTACAGCCCCCTGCAAAATGATTGTAGAGCAGTTATTGTTGTTTCTTGCCAAGATTAGAATTTTGAAGTGTAACCAGGAAGTATTTTTCCCCATTTGTATGTGTATTGATAATTAGGCTCAAGGAAATGAAGTGCATAGAATGGGAATTGAGATTTTGTTTTTTAATGTGAACTTGTTTGATATCAGCTTCCACTGTTCTCTGACAGATGGATTCTTTTTGGCAGATGATTATGCAAACTGTTCCTTTCGTGCCTGTCTATATGAAATGTATTCTATAAACACATTGAAGAATCATGCTCCTCTGAGTCCTCAGTGTTTGGGAATATATTAGCACCACGATGATTTGAATGACAGGATTCAAAAGCATCTGAGAGTGGAAACTGGGGGAGTAGTAGTGTGATTGCTTTGGTTCTCTCAAGGGCCATGGGAGATAATAATGTGTGGTTCCCTTGAAATTTGACATAAGGCATTTTTATGTCAACGAAAAAGAAAAAAAAAACTCATAGATAACAGGAAATTTCAAACGAGTAAACTCTAAATAAGTTTTAATAAGTGTTTTAACAGATACTGGAAAACTGAAGCATTTGGAAAATAGTACTTAGGAAATTTTAAATTCATGACAAGCATGTAAGGAATGATTTTTTCTTTCAAGATCTAATTGTCAAGGTCAATTTTCCTCATGATTTAACAGTTTTATAATGATTGTTCTAATATGTTGATCACAAAGAGACTCTGCCTTTTATATTTCTATAATCAAGGTTATAACAGTTGTGTCAGTTGTACTTTTACAAACAATGCAAATTTTAATGGGAATTTTCTTGAGGAACTATCCCCCCCTGACAAAAATAAATAAATAAAATCTGTATTTTAGGAGAGAAAACTAGATTGCTTCAACTGAGCCACAGGTAATGTTAGTTAAGCACATCTAGCCATTCTCTTGGGCAGTATAAGAGTGCTGCATTATACAATCATTAAGTCAATAAAATGCTACCTTACACACCTGTCCAGTCAGCCACTTACCTAAAATTCTGAAAGTTAGTCTCCCTGAGGGGATCCTAGTACCTTAAGACTTCCTTCTTATTCATTGATATTGTTGGGAACTCTGTAGAATACAAAGGGGAAGGAGATGACAGTTAAAGACTTTCTGAAGTCCATTCAATAAGGTTTTGGCAAAGGCACATAGGGTACTAGCAGAACTACAAAGAAAGGAGTATGTTTTCTAGATCCCACAGGCGTGACATTTTCTCTCTGAAACTTAGATTAAAAAAAAAAACAAAAAAAAACCAAAAAAAAAACTATGATCTTTTATTTTCCAGTAGCTAAATCCACACATTGCAAAAGGATGACACACAGTTATAGATGCTTCTGATCAAATGTGGACAGCAAGAGTGCTCTGAATTAGGTAAAAAGAAATGGAGTAAAGCATTTGTGTTTTTGAGAATGTATGTGCATGTGTGTGTGTGTATGCACATGTGTGTGTATGAAACTATCATCTAAGTCAAAATAGGTGAGATCAGAAAGGCAGGCTGAGAATGGTGGCTCATGCCTGTTATCCTAGCATTTTGGGAGGCTGAAGCAAGAGGATCACTTGAGCTCAGGAGTTCAAGACCAGCCTGGGCAACATAGTGAGAACTTACCTCTACAAAAAAACAAAACAAAACAAACAAAAAACAATTAGCCAGGCATGGTGGCACACATCTGTAGTTTGTAGGTACTTGGTGAGCTGAATTGGGAGAGTCTTTTGAGCCCGGGAGGCCAAGGTTGCAGTGAGCATGATGGTGCCACTGCAGTCTGTGAAAAATAATCTAACTGCAGCCACAGATTGGATTTGTGTGTGTGTGTGTGTGTGTGTGTGTGTGTGATTGAACTGGAGATTTTGATGTTGATTTTTCTAATTTATTGTAACACATTTATCCAAGTCCAATCAAATTACATTGGTTTGTGATCAACCAGCCAACATTACAACTATCTGGATATTTCAGTTGTAGGTGTAAGATACCATTGTCATTGGTCAGTTATGAAGATTTGAGTCATTTATAATCTAGTTTCTTAATTTGAGAACTCAATATTTGAGAAATAGTGAGAAAGGATTTGGGAATACAGAAGATAGACCTATAAGCTTCTGGTATTCTCTGTCTCTATCACCACATAATCAGATCCTCTTTTATGGTAAAGTTAGTAGAACATAATTAGTGATTTATTTATTCAATAAGTGTGCACTAAGTGCATGTATATTGAGGTATTACTCTAAGTGAAAGTCATATAGCAAATAACAAGTCAAACTAATTCCTTTAATTTATGGAACTTGTGTTCTAATTACGGCAGGAGTGGGTATATGCAGATAAACACTTAAAACAAACACAAAAAAGATAATGTGATTGGCTTGAGAGTATAAAGATACGTGAGTATACGTTCTTATGATATTTCATTTAAGTGAGTACTAAATAGTGAACAAAACTAGCTCTGCAAAGATTTGTGTGATGATAATTCCACATAGAGCAGAAACATTCTACTGTGAAACTACTCTGGGATTTTAATTATCTATTTCTGGGTAATAATGCCAAACATACTGACTTGAAATAGAAATTTTATATTGCTCCTGACTCTGTGGATGAAGAATGCAGGATGGACTCTATGGTGTTCAAATCTTTGTTCTATGTGCTATCAGCTGTGGTGATTCAACCATGGCTAGAGCATCCACTCACATACCTGATGAACTGGTGCTGCTTGAGAGCTTGGATCTTAGCTGCAGCGGTTGGCTTGCAGACTCAATTCTTCCTCATGTGGGCTTACTTCAGCTCCCTCACAGCATGGTGGCTGGCACCTAAGTGTGAGTATTTCAAGAGAGAAGAATTGAAAGTTTTCAGTCTCGTAATCTGTCACTTATAGTATACTCAGGTAGCCAAAGAGTCCACAGATTCAAGGAGAGTGGGTGTGGACTCCAACTGTCAATGAGAGAAATATAAGGAATACATGATCATTTTTGATCTGTCATAGTAAACCTCTGGCCAAAAACTTTTTACAATATTCCCACATGAAAAATACACTCACCCCGTTTCAAGACCCCAGAAATTTCAGTTCAATATAGAATTAGTTTCAAGGTCAGGATTCATAATGCAAATCAGGTTTAGGTGTTGAGGAGGTTCCTCACATGCAAAATGAAGTCGATGTTGGCTGCTCAGCCATGCTAGTCCTCTCCATGAGGCAGCTTTGGTTTTCTAACAGCATGATGGCTGACTTCCAAGAGTGAGTGTTCCAATAAACATGAAGTGGAAGCTGCCAGTCTCTAAAGGTCTGGAGGCAGAAACAGATGCACGTGCGTACACACACACACACACACACACACACACACACACACAAAAGAAAGAAGCCCTCCAATACATTTTATTAGAGCAGTCACAGAGCCTACCCACTTCGTGGGAGGAGTATCAGTGAATGTGTGATTTTCTTTAATTCTCACATCTGGTATATCCAAAGACCAGAAAGATGAATGCTTAGACAATATCCCTTACTGCTGTTGTGTACTTCTAAATTAAAATCAAATTCTTTAAAGAAATCAGAAATGTAGATAGTGCTCTAAATGGTATCTTTGAGTACAAGATATCTATATAAGTTATAAAATGACTTAACTATGATAAGTCCATTTGGAGTATCAGTCAAGTCAATGGGCACAAAAGTCTTACTTTTAGAGTGCAATGAGAGAAGAAGTACAGTGGCCCAAAGTAGTCAGGAGCAGGAGGAGCAAGAGAGTGATTCAGAGCTCAGTACTGAACTGCAGCTGAAATTAGAGGCATTCAATGTAAAAGTCTGTTGGTGGAGGATGACAAGAAGACCATAAATTGAGCTAAACAATACAATTTAGAGGTTAAGTTCAACTGAAACACAACAGGAAGTGAGAACAAGGGGAACAGAAGAGTAAGGGAATTTAAATTCATTGTCATAAGCAGGACTTAGTATTAGCTCCCTAATACTGCCTCCTATTACTACTATGAATGGTTAGTTAAGTTTAAAAGTACATAGGTAGGAAAAAAAAATATTAATGATTTTCTTCCTCTGGAAATCAAACATAGGTAATTACACATTGCTTAGAGTGAAATATTAAACAGCATATGGAAAATATGGATTACCAAGCCCTAAAATATTTAAAAGTTTTTTCTAGGATCCAGTGGGGACCTGATTTGGTATTTTGGAGGATACCCTTGAAACTAAGTTTATGGGATTTTTCTCATGATTCTTTTTTTAATGCATAAGTTAACACTGGAAAAAAATCCCACAAGTACCAATCACATGAATAGAATAATCTATTTTTGAAAGTAGGCATGATGAAGATGGTTTTCATTGTGTAGTTTTGTTTTTGTTTTTGTTTTTGTTTTTTTCCTGCAAGTGAACAAAGAAAACTTGGCTCTAACTCCTAGTCCTACTTCAAGACAACTGTTTTTCTTTCCTTTTGAAACTTTCCTTTATGTTTCTCCATTTCTTCTAAGGTGAGTTGGAGCATCTTCAATGTTCCTTTAGTCATATTACATCTAATATTATGCCTTTTGAATTGTGCTTAAGAATTCTATTTAATTGTTTTCTCCCATTATTGTGAAAATGTGGGCAGAGTAACTGTTTCTAACGGCCATAGATCTGTCCTGTTTAATGTGGTAGCCGTTAGATACACAAATATGTTACTTAAATTTAAATGTAAAGTATTATTTAAACTTACATTAAATTAAAATTAATTTCCTCAGTTGCACCAGCCACATCTCTGGTGCACAATAGCCATGTGTGGTTAGTGGCTGCCACTTTGGAAGGCATAGATATAAAACACATGCATCATTGCAACAAATCTATTGGACTGTGCTGCATAAAATTTTTCATGATTTTTATAGAATGAAAGAAAAATATCTGAGTCAACATTGTTATAGGAATTTTACTTCATGTGGGAAATTGTGAAAATTTGCATAAAGATATACACACACACACATTGAATTTCATTTTTTTTGGCATGGATTGTACTTAAATATAAATATAATTTGAAATATAAATTAGAACCTGGGCATTCTAAATAGAAGCATTCCGTTTCACAGAAATAGTTAATGACCACATTTAGTCATAAATTCTATTTATTCCATAGGTTGTTTGGACAGTCTAGCTTGGTTATTCACTAAGATGAGCTGTTGTACTCTTTAATGGTTCATATTGAGGATCATACTGGAGGAAATGGAATGACTAAGAGGATGAATCTATATAAATCTGTACCATGCAAAACCTGAATTTATGTCACACTAAAAGGTGCCTTAATACTTATTTAAATTTATTTTTTAAAACAAGCTATAGAATCCTTTAAAAAGTCAATCTGAGAGACAATGATATAATGAAAACCAGTCAGAGTTACAAAAGTGCTTTTCACACACAAGTCATATGACCAGATAGCTACAAATCAACAACTAAAGGGAAATAATTTTCTGATGGTCTTATTTTTAGCTATTTGGAAAATCACAGAGATGATCTGATAATTTGATTTTTTATTCCTTGACTCACATAAATAAGACAGGAATGACAAAACAGTTGAAAGAATGTTCTGCTTGGTCCTTAGTGGAATGCGTGCTCCTGCTACTGCTCAGTGACTCTCCAGATTTATGCATTTTGCTTCCTTAGCTGAAAATAATCACAGACCTTCAATTCTATATGAAGAGGGGAGAGGAAAACCCCTATACTTTGGAAAATATGAGAGAATGAAAATTAAATATTGACTGAAGAGGGAAATTTCTAATTGGATGGGAAAAGTTAATACATTGTGGAATAGAAAATGAGACCATACCTCAAAACAGACTCAGATACATGAACATTTACTAGTTGTGTTTTTCTATATAGATCGCCATGTATGGCAGGATAAATTTTTCATTTTCCCCATACAGATGTTCTTATATTGTTTTTTTCATCTCTGCTATTCTTTCATAAATATTCTGAAGACAGCATACTTCTTATTAAATAAATACAAAACAACTTTCTCCAGTTGCAATAATTATGCAAACAGAGATTATTGCTTTTGCTTACACCTGATGGAAATCTGTATATTCAAATATTTATTTTACTTCATATATTCTCCACGCTTATTGCCTTTTTTAGATTTTTATTGACATATTATTGCTGTACACATTTTGGGGGGATGTGTGATATTTTGATACTTATATACAATGTGTAGTGATGATATCAAGGTAATTAGGATATCAATCAACTCAAATATCAATCTTTTCTTTCTATTGGGACCATTATAATTATTTTCATCTAGATATTTAAAAATATGCAATAAGTTATTACTAACTGTAATTTCCCTTTATTCCATCTATATAATTTTATTTGTATGCTTTTAACCAATTTCTCTTTAACACTTTTGTTTTGTAATTCTCCATCCCATGGCCTGTCTCCTTTCCCAATGTTCTTTTCTGTCTATTCCTATAAACACTAGGCCTTCCCTTCTGAACTACAGTGTAGTCATTATAAATTTCTTTCAAAGATAATCTGATGGGAGTTTTGGGGAGATGAGATAATGGCTCCCAGTATTACAAAATCCACGTATTAGAGCCTATCCTAACATAAAATACAAGGTCTATTTTTTGGGAACAACAGTATTAATAATGAAAGTAGACAAGCTTTTTTTATGCTTTGTAGCATGATTATTATATATTAAAACCTGTTAAAAATTTTAATCTGCCAAAGTGTTATTAAAATCTTTAATTTGGTCATGACTTTTGGTCAATTTTGTATCATTATTTGTATAATATATTCCATTATATTTGTCCAGAATTTCAGAATTTCAACCACTTTTATTCCTTCCCACTTCTATATAGACAGAATCAGAATCTGAATGTATAATTGATATCATCATAAATTTTAATTGGTCTTAGCCATCAAATCTGATTTTGGACACGGATGGAATGACTCCAATATAAAACCTTCTTGGCTGTAATAGTAGTTTTTCTCTGCATGCCGGCTTCATCAAAAAGTTTTTGATGTCATTTTCTATTATAGCAGTTTTTGAAGCATAGGTAACTGGACATTTCAGAAATGTCCATGACTTACCTTTCAGAAATACAGGAGATCTCTTTATGGGAGAGGGATCCTGTGAAATTGTCAATATTTGAAGACCGCAGAGGATCTCTTTGACTCTATTTTCAAACAGCAGTTCGAATAATATTTTTGTAGTGTAAGTACAAATTAAGCATATCACCACTACTCTGCTTTAATATTTCCATGTCCTCACACCCCTGGCACAAATTTCACATTCCACAGCATGGTTTACAAGTTTCGAATATGTTCCCTAATTATTTTTCCAACCTTATCTCCATCCATTTCCTGCCTCTCACATGCTGCTCCTAATAAGCAACCTGTCATTCTATCATAAGTAACCTGCTGTCCTCCTAATCATCATACTATCATTCTTAAGCCTTCATATGTACACTTTCCCCACTGCCTTGATATCTTACAATATCCCTTCTATATCCCAGGCAGTTACTTAGCTTCTGTTCTTTCATTTGACTCTCAATATCTGCTTAGACTTTTTTTTTTTTTCCTGTGAAGTTTTTGACCATTTTTTGCTCTATACACAGCCAAATAACTAGAATCCCTCCTTCATGAACTTGGAATGGATAGAGAAAGGAAGAAAAATTGGAATTTTTTCATGAAGATAGAAAATAAAAATCTATAATTATTGCATCTGGATAATGTGTGATTCCCACTAAGTATTTTAATCATGGGATATCTATGGGGGCCTCTTTTAAAAATCTCTCCAAATGCCTTGTTTCCCTCTATGGAAGCAGTCATCACATTATACATTATATATGTTTTTTGTAAATATAGAGACACATTTTGCATGTCCTTCAAAGAATAACTTACTGTCAAGCTTCAGGGAATGTGTGAGTATGCAGCCTTTATTTGTGAGCTTCTTCAGGATCTGCATTAGCTGTAGAAATTCACTTTGCCTGAGGTCATAACTTTCCCCTGGCAGTTTGTCTGTTGACTGTCTGTAGTAGGGCTTAAAAGCCTAGCTTTTTACTAAAAACAAACAAACAAACAAGAAGAAAAAAGTGCACTAAAGGAAAAGAGATAATCACAGTTAGAAGATTGAGGACAAAAGCTCTGGAGTTAGAGGCATATATCGATGGATATATGGGAGCAGCTGCAATGTAAGAAGATCTCTGTGTTACATATTAATGTCCACCAGAAAGCATCTACTGCAGAAGAGTATTTGCACAGCCAAGTGGATAAAATAGGTCCATCAGATGATGTCAGCTTGTGTGTGTCATAGACTTTTTTAGTACCAACGCAGTGAACTTATGCATGATGTTGACAGAATGGTTGTTATGGAGGCTGCACATAAACCAAATAACACATACTCCATTAAGTTTGATTTACAAGGAGCCACCGGTGCTGAACCCTTGATAGGGAACCTCTCTCAAGGAGACAGAGTGGCCACTTTGTGTCAAGTTGACTATATTTTTCTCTTTATATTCCAAAAGGGTCAGTGGTTCATCAGAAAAACATAGACATATTTTGGGTACATGTTTACTTTTTCTGTCCTCAAGGTCTTAGCCAGCAATACTATTTGAGGGCTCACCGAGTGTTTGCATTCCTGGTACTGGATCCCACATAACGTTATGTCACATCAGGTGACTCACTTTATACAAAGCAGGTCTAGGAATTTAGGCCCTCATATACCATAATACCCAAGCTTTCAGCATGATAGAGCATTTGAAAGACTTGCTGAAGACCTAGCTGGGCGGGGGGAAGCCAGGGTGCAATATGCTTCAACTATGGAATATCTTATATCATTATGTAGTATAGGCAATTTAGTTGAAAATCTTTGACTCTTTGACTCTGTGATTGTAATAGGAAGAACATATGGTTCCTCAGGGACCAGGAAAGAAAATAAGAGTGTCCCCTTTACCTTTACTCTCAATAATTCACTAAATTGGATGCCTTAAACATGACAAGGAGAATGCTTTCTCCAGGCAACACAGTAAGAATCCCATTGAATAAGTATGGCTGTCACTTACGCACTTACAGCTCTTGTATCAAGGGATCAACAGGCAAGAAAAGGAGTCGCTGTATTTACAGAAGTAATTGACACAGATAATTGGAAGGAAGTAGGCTACAAATAAATAACGGGACAGCAAAGAATATTTTTTCTGCAGCCTGCATCTGGTGACTGACTGAGGCTGAAATAATAAAGGCCTGACTATTTCACCCCCATGCAGGACACTTTGACACTCAATACTTGCTCCAAAGCTCTCTGCTGAGTTGGCCATGTTTTTGATGGGTCTGTATTTGCAGCTCAATTATTTCCCCTGCCAATCCTGTTACTTTTCTTTTTGTTTCACAGAAGCTGATCCCTAAAAAACACCTTGTGCCCTAAATTCCATTTTAGTGTCTGGATCTGGAGAATCCAATTTGTGACTATGTTACAATAGCTTTATGCCTTCTGTAGAAAGCATAATTTGGGGGATGTGAAGTTGCGTCAAGATTACCATGTTATCTACATGATAACATGGTAAATGTAACAATATTAACATGTTATCTACAGAATCCATAGCGTGTGGCACATCACATGTTCTCAGTAAAGAATAAAAAAGTAAACATGCAAGAAAGTTAGAAACATGTATATGCTATGGAGTAATACTTAAATTCAATTTTTAAGAAAATTACATTGGGGGGCGGAGCAAGATGGCCGAATAGGAACAGCTCCAGTCTCCAACTCCCAGCGCAAAGGACACAGAAGACCGGTGATTTCTGCATTTTGAA
>NW_012115488.1:19224086-19250345 GCF_000951035.1 Colobus angolensis palliatus | reverse complement strand
TTGGATTTGAATTTTGTTTTAATATAATTTTGCATGGCATAGAAAAATTTCTCCATAGTAGGAAAAGGCAGATAGTGTTACACCTTGATAATTTATGATAAGGTACAAACTAGAGGTTTGTACATTTTCCCAACACAATCTCTTGAAAAAATATAAACATTTTATGAACAAGTGTAAGGAATTTGTGTTACTGAAATATCATGCTGTGTGTTTAACAAGTAGAAGGATTGAGTTGATTTCATGAATGATTGAAAGTTTTTTGTATATTAGAATTTTGTAAAATTTTTAAATGAAAGTTTTTAAGAAAAGAAGGAAATGCCACTGTTTTACAATGTACATGCAATTATTTAATTAAATGTATCTTTATAGAATATATTTAAACTACACTGTCAATATCAAATCAGTAATATGAAGAAAGCTACCACAAAAGCAGTATAACTAAACAATAAATATGGTTATGGTTATAGAAAAGGCTGATTATCTTATTTCATTATGACTTTTATGGAATAAAATCAAGTGTTTCTTTGAAGTATATGTTATGTTCTTGCTTTATGGGAATATTTTGAAAGTAGAAGACACAATCTTCTTAAGAACTCTATAATTTGCCATAATGCCTTCAAAATATACTGGAAAAAAACACACTTGTAAAAAATACTACAGATAAAATTCTGGATTAGCCAATTCCTAGCTATAATATCTGGGCAAATTTTTTTTTGGTGTTGTTTTTTCTGAGGCTCAGGGTCCTCTTCTGAAAAAAAAAAAAAAAAAAAAAAGAGCTGATAAAATTACTTACCTTTCAGGATTGTTGCTGTACTTCTTATCAGCCTCTTTAACAGTCTTCTTCTCTCTTTTAACCTGCCATAAAAACTGGTAGGTTTATTCCTTGAATGTCTAGTTTTGATACATTGCTTTTCTCTCTCTTCCCATTTATGTTGTCTGATTCAATCAATTCACTTTTTCTCACTATGTGTTTACTAATGGATACCAATGTCAAGCCAGCAGTCTGTTTGTCCCCTCTGAGTTTGAAACTTGGGCATGTTAACTTACTTGATCCCACAAGCTCCTCCGACTTGACTGCAGAATTCTGGTCCTCAACCCTGCTGCTCTTGGCTCCCAAACATTTCCGCCATAACCAGCACCCTCATTGTCACCTTATTGGGACAATCTTCCCAGATCAAGTTTTAACTCTCACAATTTCAGTACTCTTAACTCCTCCTTCACTCTTTTTCAGATGTTTTCATGGAATGGGCACATGCCATTCCAGAGCGTAGTCACCTATGTAAAATAAAAATAAAATAATCACTGTCTAGGTTACAGTGTTCAATATGTCCCGCTTCCCAGGCACACTTATGGCCACTTAGATTGGCAGGTAAGGCCTTTTATGAGCAGATTCCTATTTACAACAGCTCAAGACATTCTTCTCTCTTCTGTAATCTATGATAGTGATATAAAGCATAGAGAATTACTTTCATTATTTTCACAGTCATATTGTTTCTACTTGTACATTTGTGTGTACTGTTTGCTCTACTTTGTATATCCTTTCCAATATTCTTTTTCTGACTAACTCTTTGGTATTTAATGAAAACGTCTTCTCATTCAGAAGGTCTTCTCTGAATCTTCAAATCGAGTTCTCTCTCCTCCTCTTAGCACATATCATATTTAAAATTATTTGCTTACATCTGTTGTCACCCTAACCCTCCACATACATGGATATGGAGTTCAAAGGGCAGTTACCTGTCTCTTTCATTTTATACTCACTCAGTATCTAGCAAAATGCCTGGTAGTAATTGACAGCATTAGAGTGCTCAGTAATTGGTAGCACTGGGGGTCTAAAAAGTAAAAGGGTTAGAAGTTGCCGAGAGGCTTTAACCAACACTATCTCCATTAGTTACTTTAAAAATAACCCCAATAAATATATCAAGTTAGTGAAAACAATTATTTAGATTTATAGATAAATCCTTTAACCATCAACTTGTACCCAGAATGTCACACACATTCTTTTGATATAAAAATTGCAGAGATATTATTAAGTAGTGTTTGTGATAATTACAAAAACAAATGCTTTAGTTACTTTTGTAAAAAGTTAATCTGCTTTTATTATAATTATTATCTTCCTGAGACTGGGTATTGCTTGAAATCACAAATTCTTTTTAATCACAGATTTTTGAAGGCAATACTATAAAAATGGAATTTTTTCCACTCAACAGCAATTATGTACTTCAGACTACTTACTTCTGAAGACATTTCCTTTTTCATCAATAGTATGTCTATCACAATAAAAATACTCTATCATTTACAGATAAACACCAAAGTGAAAGAAAAGTGAGTATTTTATCAGCCTTATAAATCTCAGTTTGAATTACTTCCTGCTACTCTTGCTGTTTGTTTACTTATATTTTTGCAAAATTAAATTTTATTTTAGAAAAAAATAATATATGTTGTTTTAGCCTTAAATAAAATGTTTGTATTCATAAAGTTTGAATCAAAATAATTTTTGTTTTAATATGACAGGATATAAACAAGAGAATAAAAATAATCTAGTTTTTTTCAGTTTTTTCTAATGTCTCATCAAAGTTTTCAAAGTCTTAATACTTTCTAATGGATTTTTTTATTTTAAGTAAAAGCATTTTTACATTTATAAAAGTCTTTCAAAACCTGTTGCCATTTTTTAAATATCCCTAAATGGATTCACAACTTGCACTAGGCCCATCTTCAGCTATTCTTAGGTAGGCACTTAATTGCAGAAGGACAGGACTCCACTAAAGATATGAGTCATGTACCTGAAGACCCCAATTATAAGATGTCAACTAAAATCACCAAACCAATTTCTAGGGAAAAAGGCATAGAATATTTTTAACAGCAAGAAAGAACAAAAGAGAAAGTAATTATTATGGTCCTATAATACTTGCCTTGATTGTAAAGAACAATTTGTTAGCTGCTGTGACATGGTGCACCTTGTTTACGTTACTCCTGATGGGAAAATGTTAATATGCCTGAGTCATTGCCAAAGCACACAATCCTAGTAATACAGAAGCAAATGACTATTCGTTGACATTAATGACTCTACTACATGGCACCATTATTTTGTTTCAACAGACATATGATTAAAGTTTATCACAAAAACCAAAACTCAGTTGTTTATTCATGTAGATAATTGTGGTCCTTTCATACTGAAAATATTATTTTATGTTATAAGTTCTGGGGTACATGTACAGGATGTGCAGGTTTGTTACATAGGTAAACGTGTATCAGGGTGGTTTGCTGTACCTGTCAATCCCTCACCTTTGCATTAAGCCCAGCATACATTAGTTATTTTTCCTGATGCTCTCCCTCTCCCTGCACCCCCGCAAAAGGTCCCAGTGGGTGTTGTTCCCCTCCCTGTGTCCAAGTGTTCTTGTTTTTTAGCTCCCACTTACAAGTGAGAAAACAAGGTGTTTGGTTTTCTGTTCCTATGTTAGTTTGCTAAGGATAATGGCCTCCACTCTAGCTATGTCCCTGCAGAGGACATGATCTCATCTCTTTTTATGGCTGCTTAGTATTCCTAGGTATATATGTACCACATTTTCTTTATCCAGTCTATTATTGATGGGCATTTGGGTTGATTCCATGTCTTTGCCATTGTGAATAGTGCTGCAATAAACATATGCATGCATGTTTATTTATAGTAAAATGATTTATATTGCTTTGGGTATATACCCAGTAATAGGATTGCTGGGTCAAGTGGTCTTTGAGGAATCACCACACTGTCTTCACATCTATAAACATCTGATCTTTGATGAACTTGGCAAAAACAAGCAGTGGGGAAAGAATTTCCTATTTAATAAATGGTGCTGGGAGAACTGGTTAGTCGTATGCAGAAAACAGAAACTGGACCCCTTCTTTACACCTTATTCAAAAATTAACTAAAGATGGATTAAATACTTAAATATTCGTTTCTATTTAAAGTTATTATTATTATTATTTTTTTTGAGACGGAGTTTCACTCTTGTTGCCCAGGCTGGAGTGCAATGGCAATATCTCCGCTCACGGCAACCTCCGCCTCCTCGGTTCAAGTGATTCTCCTGCCTCAGCCTCCTGAGTAGCTGGGATTACAGGAATGCACCACCACACCTGGCTAATTTTGTATTTTTAGTAGAAACAAGGTTTGTCCATGTTGGTAAAGCTGGGCTCAAACTCCCGACCTCAGGTGATCTGTCCACCTCTGCCTCCCAAAGTGTTGGGATTACAGGTGTGAGCCACCGCGCCCGGCCTTAAACAAATTAGATATAACATTCATCAATAGCTATGTTTTTATGCTTTTTAAAATGTAGACTAACATTAAAAAAAAGGATAAGAGTATTCATTAAAGAAAAAAACACAAGAGATTGTACTATATACCATGGAAAGATTTCAAACATGTTCATTTCTGAAAAATGAAAAGATATGATTTAAAATGTCAGGCTTTAGATACATGAACAAGCTTCTCATAATCCATCATCCAAAATAAACTATTATTTAGGAACTCTGTGAAGGCAGACAAGCTAAAATCATGCTTCATAAATGAAAGGGTTTACACTAAAGTGTGTGTCTGTCAAGAACTGAAAGTGATTTTTAAAGGTGTGTATGCGGGCCGGGCTGTTGTTTTTTTTTTAGTGATACTAAAGTGGCTTTGTATTTCCAAATTCTGCTTGCAATGCCTTCTCTAGTTTCCATTAAAATCATCTTCCAGTTAAATAAAATTGATGGAAATCTGTATCAACAGTATTGGTGAACAAAAAAAGCAAGTTATTGATATACACACACACACACACACACATATACACATATATATGTGTACACACACACACACACATACAGTGTGATGTTTTGTGGAGGGAGGTAGTAAATATACACACGTACGTAATCTGAATTAAAGAAGACTTCCATGTTACACGTGTTCATAGTGGTTCTTTTTCTTTTAACAGTTTTACCTAAATTACTTGTATAATTAGAAAAAACTCACAATTTTAAAAAGAAAATGATTCATATGTAGATACTGCAATTCACTCTTTCTCAGTGGGAGCTTTTCTTGACACCTTCATTAAAATCGGCCCAATTTACATATCCCTCCATTGTTGCTTCATATTTTTTTCCTAAGCATTTTGCCTTAGCCAAGGTACTATATTATCTTGACTATATAATACATTATATATAAGACACTATAATATATAATAGGTAAATACTATGCCTATTATGTTTATTATTTGGCTTCATATTAAGAATATAATTTTGAGAAGGTAGAGATTTTTATCTGCTGAGTCTATTAGACCAAAGCATAGATATATAATAGCTAGGTACTCAATGAATACTGGTTGAATGGATGAATAGATATAATTTTACTCATTAATTTATGCAAAGGTATGCATATATGAACACTAACATATAAATTATATGGCATGTAGAAAAGGTCAGAGTCCTCTACTTTTGTTTGTTCCCCTGGCTGACGTTTTTAAAAGGGGAAAAGAGATATTAATACAAATAACAAAAATTCCAAAGCCTTATGAAGAATGCTGCCCTTTATGTAAATAACTGCTATTTTTAAGACACATGACAAAGTTGAAACAATGCTCTCCAAAAACATTTGAAAAGTACTTTTTAAAACAACACAAGAACAAATGAGGTATTTTATATATTTATGCTTGTAGGCATAATTGTTTCCTCCAAGTATGCATATATCTCGGTTTTCAAAATTCATCTTATTTAGATTACAGTTCTTGAAAATAAAGCTGTTTTCCATAATGTGAGCACTGTTTGCTGCATCCTTCTGTGAAAGAATGTGTATACAGAATGAAAAAAACATGCCATAAATCAGGACAGTTGTCCTTTTCAGAATCTTGAGCTTTTGAAAATTAAACTATGAAATGTCTTAATTCACAAATATGCTTTATGTAGCAACAGAATTAAAAGGTTGTGATTAGTATTTTGAAGTCGAATCACATGCTGACTTTTATATATGTATATGAAGAAGATGATGCATGGTTATCTATTCTTGCTAGAGAATGTGATTTAAAGAGTTTAGTGAAAAATTATTAAGAACAGACTATATGCAGGGCATCATGATAAACCCATGGGAGGAATACAAAAATGAGCACCATGTGGTCTCTTAATAATAACACTTCCGTCTACAACAGCTGCCATTTATTGACCACCTATCATCTACCAGATAATTTATGAGACAAATTTTTACCCATATGATTATTCCTTGAGATACCCCTTTGGAGAATTGATTGTAATCATCATTTTACAAAAGAAATTGATACTCAGAAAGGTCAAGTTATTGATTTCAAAATCATCTGATATTAGTCACCTGTTTAAGTAGGCACCTCTTTCTATGAGAACTGCTTCATCACCCATAAGTAATATAAGTTATAGTTGCCACGTTTATAATGCATGGTCCTTTTTCAGTGACAATCTGATCACTGGTAGGCACTGGAATATATTTATCATATTAATATTATCTTAAGAATTTGAAATTGGAATTGAGAGATTCTAGTTCATTTGCCCAGAACATTTAAAACTCACTGAAAATAAATTGAGGATTTGTTGGATGACACTACATATACAAGGAGAAACAGAAAAAGCAAATCTCCAAGAATAAGAATGAAGCAAGCACATGAAACAAAGGAGATATGTGACATTTTCGGCAAGAATTTTAATTTCCATTTGTCAAGGTAATCAAGCGTATCTTTATTTGATTCTTTGGGCATTTTCCTCTTTTGAGAAAGATTAAAAAAAACTGCTGTGCAGCTCAGCAAACATCTGCAACCATGCAGTAGTAATTTGCTAGTATACAAACCAAGTTTCCAGTTTCGTGTACTATTGCTTTTGTATCTATTACTCATAATTTTAATAAGAAATTGATTTACTTAACATGCTCACTTATTTATCTTATGTTGATACATGTTCATTATGATTTCTAGTTTTTTTTTTTTTTTAATTGCACTACATAGAGGCGTTTGTATACAAGGAACAGGGCAATAATATGTCAAATTTGGCTCTTTTTAAATAGTTTTTATATTACATCATCTTTGATTCTACCATATGTATACTTAATCAATTTATTTGTGAAACAGAATTTTTTGCAATTCTGAATCCACAGATCTATTAGAAATCAATGACTAAAAGAGATATTAAGAATGATATAATTGGAAGAGAATTAATAACCATGTATTTTCATTCACTGATAAATCTGATGCAACAAAATAACTTTTTTTTTAACTTTTAAGTGCAGGGGTACATGTGCAGCTTTGTTACATAGGTAAGCCTGTATCATGGGGGTTTGTTGTATAGATTATTTCATCACCCAGGTATTAGACCTAGTACCCAATAGTTATTTTTCCTGATTCTCTCCCTCCTTTCACCTTCCACCCTCCAATAGGCCCCAGTGGGTGTTCTTCCCCTCTATGTGTCCATGAGTTCTCAGCATTTAGCTTCCAATTATAAGTGACACTTTTGGAATTTGGTTTTCTTTTCCTTTGTTAATTTGCTACAGATAATGGCTTCTAGCTCCATCCATGTCCCTACAATAGGCATGATATCAGTATTTTTTATGGCTGAATAGTATTCCATGGTGTAAATATGCCACATTTTCTTCGTCCAGTCTATTTTTGATGGGCTTTTAGGTTAATTTACTATCTTTGCTATTATGAATAGTGCTGCAATAAAGACAGTGTGGCGTTCCTCAAAGACCTAAAGATAAAATACCATTTGATCAGGCAATCCCATGACTGGATATATACCCAAAGGAATGTAAATCATTCTATTATAAAGACAAAAGAACTTTTAAATTAAAGTTAAGTTGCAGATATCACAATACATATTGGAGAAAGTAGTGCCATTTTAACACTACCATTACTCTTAATATCCACTACTACTGATATTAGTACTAATATTAGTACTGAAACTTTTATTACTAGTAATATGACAGATAACCTTTACATAGTACTTACTATGTATTGTCATTGTTATGAAAATTAACTCAGAACTCTGGACACAAAATTGAACAGCATTAATTCATGTAGCCTGTATTTTGATTTAGTACTGTTTTATATTTGAGTTGGGCAAGTCATTAAAATGCTTTGAGAAGTGTTCCTCATCAGTAAAATTGTAGAAGTTTTTTAACAATAAGATTATGCATCCAAAATTCTTTCTGAAATTTACAACGTTATACATATTTAGTTATTTATACTGTGCTCTGAGTAGGTACCTACCATTGGAGTTATTAACCTTAATTAACAGTAAAAAAATTTAAACTTCTGTTAATTGAAAGTTATGACTACTCATATAAATTGTCCTCCAGTTATCAATTACGAATAGAAATTTCTACCAATATGATCTTTCAGCTTATTTATTTTTCATTCACTATAGCGGTTAGGAAATCACTCTGACCATACATTAAATATCCACTATTATTTTAATTTCTTTTACTTATGTATTAGCACACTTGAATTTCCACTTCAATCAATGTACTTAATGTCAACATTTGGTGTAATGGAGTTCTGAGTTTCTTCAATATGTTTCACATCTATCCACATGAAATGAGCAGATCTGTTTCATAATTAATGATGCAATATACTCCTTTTAAATAAGGATTTTATCAGCCTATATAACTAATGATGGAGTCACCTAAATAACCAGTTGGCATCATTAAATTTACCAACTACTGTGCTATTATCAGTTCCAATTAAATCCTAAGTATGTCTCTCACCAACATGTAAGCACGTTTTCTAATTGGGAAGTATCACCATGAGTAAATTTAATGGTGCCAATTTGGCCATTTCAATGAATTAGTAGTTTAGTGGGAAATAATTTGGCTCTGAAGGTATTCCTTTTTCTATCCATCACATTTGTTGCAGTTGGGAATATCCATGTGATAAAGTTTGCCAGAGAAACCAATATTAGCCTCATTTAAAGCGTATTATTTGTATTTGGCAATGATCGTAGGTAATTCCAGAGAGGGTGTGTTAACACACCAGCTGAATTGAATTTACAAAGACCTAAAAGGAAATACGCGATAGTTAACAAAGTATATGAGGTTAGTAAATGTCAGGAGTTTGACTGGAAGTTGACTCTAGAGAAATTATTTTTCTCCATGAGATCTTTAAAAGTTTGAGCAACCTTCTACCCTTTTCTTATGTGCTTATTTATCCTCACATTTTCCAGTAACTTTATTTCCCTTTTTTTCCCTTAAAAAAAAAGTTATTTTATTTTACTTTCAACCAAAATTCAGAGAAGATTGTTCAAAATAGATCAAGCCAGAAACAGTTCTTTCCAAGATTTGTAGGCAACAATGTACATGGGGGGCTCAGAAAGCCAAACTAGGTCAGTTTCTAACCCTAATTTAACATTTCAGCCCTGATTCTACAATTGTCTAATGCTTCTTTCTATAGAAAAGGTATCTGTCTTCACTTTTAGCTGAAAGTTTTGGCACTTTGGTTCCCTTCTGCCAAATATTTTCTTACTTATTTATGCTGCTCTAGGAAAACAGCTTCACATTTTGGTCAAATTTCTATTGGTTACACCTGCCTCTTTGTCCTATTTATAATTCCAGGATAGCTGCACTAGACTTAATGTAAAGTCCTTTCTGGTAGTTGTCTCTGTGACACAATGGATTTCACTCATATTCATTCATATCTGATCTTTTGCATATTTTTTCATCAGTCTTCCATGTTGTGAAGTTGAAATATCACAGTATTTCTCACCACAGACACACACACACACACACACACACACACACACACACACACACAGAGATACATTCCCAAACACTGATTTCTTATGATTGATTTATTTATCTTTCATTTGTGGGAAATTGGAATTAATTAAAGTAGCGGAGCCTTAAGAATAACTGGAACCTGTAAATCAGTCACAAACGGGACTTAGCTTCAGTTTGTCTTGTTTTATTTTGCTTTTAATTGCCACTGCCCTCAGCTCTGAAGACTGGCTTTCTTAACCTGACAGGAAATATGGCCAACAACCATATTATATTATATTATCATCCAGTCCCAACCACTTCTTCATACTGCTTTCTCATGACGTGTCAAAAACTGAAGGAAGAAATGCATCCCAGTTTGGATAAGGTGTTACCAATTGTGACCGTGTAATGAGTCCCACACGTAATATGAGTCACAAATATCCATGCAAATGGTATTTTTGGTGGAGGGATACTCCAGATGTGAGGAAAAGAGGGGCTTCTGGGAAGATAAATTTCTATTATTCCATTTAAGCAGAGTAACTACTTTTCATCCTATATATATTTGCTAAGTCATTATATTTTCTTGACCATATGGACTACAATACATATTTCTTCTCTTATTCTTATACCTACTCCCATCATGGTAAACATAAAAGTGTATACGATTTGCTTGTTTCCTTAATCTGTATCCTTTACAAAGTGGCAAGTTCTTTGAGGCAGAAACTTTACATCAAAATATAATAGCACAAAATATGATGATAATGAAAACTGATCTTTATATTAATTTGATATATGTTTGCAGAAAATTTGCAGGAAATGTCATATGGATTAATATAGTTGTTCTTGACAAGTGCCCTATTAGTTAGTATTATGATTTCCATTTTACACAGAGGGAAATATAAACTTTGAAAGGTTATCATGCTCAAGGTCATGACTGGTATGTGTAAGAGCTGGCATTTGAACCCAGTCAGTCCGAGGGCAGAGTACTTGCTTTTAATTATGATGCTTTCAGCCTTAAGAAACATAAAGATTATGACAAAAATCAAAAACCTTTTATTTTATTATATAAAAGCTTTAGTCATGAAAATCTGTTATTTATTCAAGGAGGAGAACTTGATTAATTCTGAAAAAATGATGGGTAAATATCATCTGTGTAGACAGAGTGAAGAAAGAAAATAATTATTTGCATAATACAGGAAAAGAAAACAAAGTAACATGTAAGACAGTTAATTATTTTTGAAGTTTAACTATGTCAGTATTAAATATTTAAACACATATTATTTCCCAAATCTTTCCAACAAAACAGTTGATTAGAGAATTTTTAATTTGAAGCTGAAATAGACATAGTTTAATACAATACCACTTTTAAATATGACATTGGGATCATATCTACATCTCATTATGATTATCAATATAAAAATAGCACAATCATTCCACTACATCATACTAGTATGGAATTATAAGATACAATTATATACAGAGCTCAAATGGGTTAGTTAGATGATTTTATTTTGTAACCTGAATGTTAGATGGTGAATGCATATACACTCCTCCTTCGGTATCTGTGGGGAAATGGCTCAAAGACAGCCCACAGATAACCAAAATCTGCACATGCTCAAGTCCCACAGAATCCCCTGTGGAACTTCAGATAAGACAAGTTGGTCCTCCATATCTGCAGATTTACCATTCCAAGGATACTATATTTTCCATCTGTGTTTGGTTGAACATGCTGATGTGGAACAAGCAGATGTGGTGGGCTGACTGTGTTTATTGGAGAAAATACAACTGTAAGTAGATCTAAACATTTCAAACCTGTATTGTTAAAAATTCAACTGTAGTTTATGTGTTTATCAAAATATTTTATATATATATATCTTCATATTAAGTTTTTATAAACTCTACTGATTACTTAATCAATCACAGTAGATTCATTTGTAGTGCCAGGAGTCATTTGTCTCTAGGAAAAGACAGCAAAAGTCCTAACATTTTTCAGCTCAGTCAAATTGTAAATTAGAGAGTTATTTTAAGTAGTATAATATTGATATGAATAACTTATATGTTATAATAATGCAATATAAAAGGAATAATTTTTGAAGCAGAAAGGTAACAGTAAATCTCCGAATTAAAAGAAGCTGTGTTTTGGAGGAAAAAATAATTTGGATTAAAAACCATGTACACCATGAAATATACCAACATTCAGTTTGACTCATAAATGAATTTCTTTCTTGGAATGTTCTATAGCATTGCTGTAAATTTATATTCCTTTGTGAATCCACAATTAACAAATAATGAAATAAAACTAATTGGATATATGGGTTATTTAGGTAGCATTTTACAATAATGTAAAAATTTTGTAAAAGCTTTTTAACTTAATTTTCCTTAATTTGGAGATATTCAAATTAAAATTCAGGGTTTTGTGAGAAACAGAAACACAGAAAGATTTATGTTGTTTTCAAACACATTTCCAACACACAACTTTAGAATTAAAGAGCAAGATAAATCATATTTTCACTGAAAGCGTTATGAAAAATATATATTGATCCTATATGGATCTAGTGGCATAAGTTGATCATTCACACAGTATATGGCCATGCCTACTCAGATATCTTGCAGTTCATTTGAAAATTCTGCAAGTATTCATTTTCCTAATGTTGAAAAATCTTCAAAATGTATTAAAACTATCTGTGGAGAATTGTCAAAATCTTTCTACATCTTTTAACATTAGATGTCCTAAATTTTAGACTTTAATATATGTCTTATCTATATCTGATAATTGACATAACACAAAATATATTAGCCACTCTTTGGCAAATGTTAAGCCTGAGAAAATTTTTCCATCCATAATTTTATAAAGAAATGTACACTCAAAGTATGTTTCAGAATAAATATGGTTCCTCATTCTAGTTTGTAAAAAATAAAACAGTGCCAAGTACTAGAAGCTGCTTTTCGGTTGATCCCTTATAGCATTATAACACTACAACCCTTATTCTTAAAAAAAGATAAAGAAAATTATTTGTCTTCTTTTTCTAAATAGACACTTGGTGACTAATGGTCTAGGCTTGGCTTACATACAAACACACACAGTTAAATGCCTCTATAACACTGGCAGGTAATGGTAATACAAATATGTGAACTGGCCACCTGCTGCAGAACTTTGGGGATGGGGAATGAGTGTGGGTGACTCTAGCTAACTGAAGTAATATGTTAATGCTTTATTAAAACAGTTAATTTGTTACTGAAAGATTATGAAAATTCACATTATGGGTGAACTTTCCTGATTTTTCTTTTTCTATATAAATTTTTATTTGTTTTCTTCTTCCTTTTTTTTTTTTTTTTTTAATAGGGTCTCACTAACTCTTCCAGACTGAAGTGCAGTTATCTGATCATAACAAACTGCAGCCTGGAACATCTTGGCTCAAGCAATCCTCCTGCTTTAGCCTCCTGTATAGCTGAGACTACAGGTATTTGCCACCATGCACAGCTAATTATTAAAAATTTTTGTAGAGACCAGGTCTCACTATGTTCACCATACTGGTCTTGAACTCTTGGCTTCAAGTGATCCTTCCACCTCAGCTGCCTGAAGCACTGGGATAATAAGCTTGAGTCACTGTGCCTAGCCTTGATTTTTCTAATACTGAGTAGAAATCACACGGCATACTAATGGGCTGCCAATTTGCAAATTCAGGCTTATATCCTGTTAATTATGAGAAGAAGGAAAACATTAAAATATTCATAGTCATCCCTAAATTGAATAGACAGTTTGGAAACTAGAAACAAGAGAGACGATAGAAAGGGAAGAAGGAGACACATTCATTTTCTTAATTCAGCATGTTATCATTATATGGTATTTTAAAAATTCTCTGCAATTAAATTAAAATCTTAAAGCTGTACAGAACATGGTTTTTGGTTTGTTTTAAGAAATGATTCCAAATTAACTCCTGACATCCTGCAAGGATTAGTGTTTCATTCCTTCAAAAGAATTGCTACTTATGCTGTTGAATTCCATGTTCATTTTCTTGCTGTACCAAGAAATTCTTCTGAGACAATTGAAAAAAGAAATAGCCTCTTAGAGGACTTGTAACATAGCTAAACGTAAGATGGCCTTTTAAATGACAAAACCCAAATAGAATATTACCTCTTTCAGGCCTTTGCCCAATTAACATAGCAACTTTGTTGTACCATTTACTGCCTTGGGAGCAAGCAGAGCTATCTTGATTCAGAGTGAGCATATTTATTTACCAATTGATTAACAAAGGAGTACAACATCTGGGTGATACAGTATATTTGTCCATAAAATTGATTATGACACACTCGACTGGTTATCTAAGAGAACTATAGAAGAATCCAAAGTATTAAATATTCTCAAATATAATTACAGAAAAGTAGGCAGTTGAAAGATTTAAAGTTGTGTTCCAGAGACAACTATACTTCAGTATTACAGATCGTTTTCCTGACACTAACACTAAGATTATTATATTTAGTTTGGGATTTAAGACTTGCCTTTTTTCTTAATGTCTGGTACATTGAGTCATAAAACAATTAAAAAGAAAGATGAAAAGAAAGCCAAGAGGCAAGGCAGAGAAGGAATGGGTAGCTAGAAAGATGGAATGAAGATTTAGCAATTCATCACTTAATTTTATTGAACTAATATGTTTTGACACCTCTTCTTTATAAAGCAGTTTGTTAGGCATGACTAAACATTAATCTGTAAGATTTCCCATTAGGGAAATGACCACAGCATAAGTTACAGAATATACTTTTAAGTAATGGGTCAAGTTGTATAAACTATTCAGGGACTCTTTCTTCAAAACTAGCACTATATACCCAGCACTTGTCCAAGTATTTCTATGGAAAGAAACCTGCCTTGTATTTCAATTGAAAGGAAAAAACACATATAATACTGTATTAATAAGAGTGAAAATTCATTATAGTGCCAAAAACTTACTGCTACTAGAAACTTCTAAATATGGATAATTAGCCATTATTCTATGGGTCCCAAATTTTATTTTTATAAATGCATTATCATGGAAAAGGTTTACTTACTTATTTTTCTAGACTTCTAAAAAGAACACAAGAAGTTTTAACATATAGAACTTAAGAATTTTTCTTCATGAAAAATGCATATGATAAATACAATGGAACAGAAAAATAACACCCAATATTAATATTTCATGCAAAGAAGATTTTTATTGATAAAACACTAAAGACACCCTGAGAACAGTGCCTGCCATGTAATTTTTCTAAGGTCTCTTAGACTTGGCTTGGGCTCATTATTTAGCAGCTATGGTGATGTGTTGCTTGGGGCTATAGCAACCAACAGAATTGAAAATTTAAAAACACAATTAAAGTTTCATATTCATGAAATTCTCATTTAAAAGATCAACAGTAACTGGATGTTGTTAGATACAGAATGTTAGTGTGGCATTTATTAAATTTGATTTCAATACATTACCCTTTCATGTTATTGAAAGACAAAGCACAAGTATTCAGAAATTGGTTGTCAAATAATCAAAAATGTTTACTTTTCAGTTTCTTTCCTAGTCTTAACATGAGACCAAATGCTTCATGCGGCTATTTGAAAAATGATGTGATGTTATTACATTCTAAAGACATCTCACCTCTGGGATTATAAAGCAAGCACACATATATATTTCAAGGTGTGTTGGGTATTAAGTAACATGAACTTTTAAAAAACATTTTTAGCTATAAGCTGGTACAAAAGATCTCTGTTAAAGCATCTATATTAGTCTAGCTGTATATCACAGTTTCAGTATGTCATCTGTGCAGCATGGGTAAATAGTAAATAGTCACAAGGCCTGCAATAGTGTGGTCTCCAAAGCTTTTACTTAGGTATTTCTATCAATAATCTGTGCACACTCATACACACAAACACATAAATTATGTAGACATATATATTTATATATATATATATTTCCACAAACATACTGATAAAATGATACTATAAAATCACATATAATGTTAAAAACTAAAATAGTTGAGCTATAAATAAGAGAACTTTTTCAAAACTTATTTTACAATGATATAAAAACTTTATTGTTCAGATTAGATATGATGGAATTTGTCATTGTTTTTATGAATCATATTTTATTATTCTGTGGTACAGCAATTCAAAAGTTTGGTTCCAAATTTAGTTTATTTCTGTAGTGGGTTCTAATGCCAGTTGTAATTTTTTAAAAAACTTCACAAAGGTAATAAATTTTAATTGGAAGAAATGTAATTCTTGGCTGTGCATACTGACTGCAGCACTCATTTTTAAATTTCATCCAACAGTTATGAAATATTTTGTCAAAATTTGCTTACTACTTTTTTTCTTGAAATTAAATTATAGAACTCATAATCTATTTGAAGACGATGCATCGTAATGTTTTTATGTTTTTACTAAATCATTAAGAACACTAATGCTTTGGAGATTCCTATCCAAGTTAGAATATTTTATTCTTATTTTGTCTATGTTTACAAGTTGGAGAGACTTTACAGTTAATGTACGCGTTTACAAGAATAAAATTATATAATTATTTAAATATGTCCAAATATTTGTTTTAAAAATGTATCCTCTACCTCATGCTAAGTACAACTAAAACCTCTGCACATACATATAGAAAATCATAAATGGACTCTAAAAGATAGAAGGATGCAGACTGGCTAGGTTACCCCCAGTTTTTTTTTTTTTTTTTTGTTACCTCATATATGCAAGTATTGACCTGGAATAAGATGACAATCAGGAAAAACTAACGAGTGTATATTACCTCTTTACACCCTCACAAAAACCAAGACTGCTCTTTTTAGCTAACATATCAGGGAAAGGGCAGCCCAGCGAGACAGAAACAACACTGCTCCACTTAAATACCACAGAAAATACTGTGGTACCATCCCCATCCACTCCAACAAAGGAAAAGTGTGGAGCCAAAAATTATACCTTGTGAGGCTATATTGAGGCACGTGTCACCTTTACTGGGGTGGTAACAGAGAAAACAAGTATGGGGCTAGCAGTGTCTCTCTTGCTTGCTGGTAATGAGGTCACACCATATTATCAGTGGAAGGCACATGAAAATCTTGGTCCCTGGAGGTGCTTCACCTGGCAATACCAAAGAATGTTATCAGAGATGCCTAGTGGAGAGTGAAGACTTTCCTTATGATTCAATGATAATAAGAACACCCTTGCACAATGTCAGTGAAGACCATGTAGGGAAATTAAGAATAACTTTACATCCAACAATAACGAGGAAGCCCAACACTGAATATCCACAAAGGCAAAAGGAAAAACTTTGACTTGTACTTCCACCTGGCAGTAGCAGTGCAATCTTATCTCTTCTCCTGCTGGGGTGATATCAGAAAGAGCCAGCTAAAGCAGAAGATCTAAATAAGATCCAAAGTCTTAGAACATAACATAAAAATGTCTAGTCATCAATAAAAAAGTAACTCATCATCCCAAGAATCAGGATTATCTCAAGCTGAAAATACACACAAAAACAAGAATGATATCAAAACTGAGATACCAGACATTTCAGAACTATCTGAAAAATATTTTAATATAACCATAATACAAACGCTTCAGTAGGGAATTACAAACCCACTTGAAACAAATAAAAAATCAGAAAGTCTCAATAAAAAAAAAAAGAAGCAATTTCAGTAAGGAAATAGAAATTAGAAGATACAAGAGTAAAATGGAAATATTGGAAAAGAAAAATAACAACTAAAATAAAATCTCAGTGGATGGGCTCAATAGTAGAATGAAGAGGGCAGAAGGAAGTATCAGTGGGCTGGAAGACAGAATAGTAAAAATTACCCAATGTGAAGAACACAGAGAAAAATAAACTGATGAAAAAATTGAACACATCATGAATGTATGTTTCTGAGTCTCTGAAGGAGAGGAGAAACAAAAAAAGGAGAAAAAAGGTGGATCTGGAACAAATATTAGAAAAAAATAATAGCAGAAAATGGTCCAAATTTGTAAAAGCACATAAATCTGTAGGTTTCAGAAGCTGAACAAATATCAAATATGATAAACCCAAATAAATATGCATCAAGACACACCATGATTAAACTTCTGCAAATGAAAGACAACAAAAAATTCTTGAGAGCAACCAAAGGAAAAGTCACATTTCGTACAGTGGAAAAATTAACTAGAATGACAGTAGATTACTCATCAGAAATCAGAGAGGCCAGATGGAAGTGACACAATCTATTTTCAGGTGCTGACTGAAAATAATTTTCATTACAAAATCCTATGCCCAATACAGATATTCTTTAGGCATGAAATGGAAATCAAGACATTCTTAGACAGAGGAGTCCTTAGAGAATTTGTCTCCAGACCTACTCCAAAAGTTATTTAAATAGAAAAGAAACAACAAAGAGGCAACCCTAGAATATCAGGGAGAAAGAAAAACACAGGTAAGCAAAAATCAGGGTAAATACAGTATGTTTTCCTTCTTTCTCTTGAGCTTCTTAAATGATGTATCATGATTCAAGTAATAGTAATAACACTGATATGCTTCCAAAGTATGTGGAGTAATATTTTTGACATTTATATTAAAAATGGAGAAAGGTAAAGGAACTTAAAAAATGTTAACAATTCTATACTTCTTTAAAGTGATAAAATGATGCCACAGGTAGGACAGTAAAAATGTACATATTTTACCACATATGTATCTTACTATATACTATGATTATGTAATAATCGTATGTTATATATCTAAAACATATATACATATTGTACATATAATATATATTTGTTATAAAAAACTATACAAAGTCATTACAAAGATGTACACTCAGAACACTACGGTTAAATCACAATGGAATTCTGGAAAATTGCTCTCACAGGAAGGCAAAGATAATAAAACAGAACAACAACACTGGAAGAACCAACAGAAAACAAAAATTGCATTGCATACTTATTCTTTGATATGTCAATGATTACATTAAATATATTATCAAAATGCACCAATAGAAAACAGAGGGGGATGATGTGAATTTTAGTTAAGTGATACTGAAAGTCTAAACCAATAACAGATGGAAAGAGCCAGGAAAACACGTATTCTGATGGTGCTCATTTTTCCTATTAATCTCCTGATATTTCCCACTGGAAAATATTAGAAATACCAAGAACAAGGGTATACATTCCAGAAAGCATGCACATCTGCCTCCTGTGGCAGAGAACATGAGAGCAAATTGAAATAAGTTATACATTAGTTTATCTGAAACATAAATATACATATTTCTAATTTTCCTTCCTGCTTCCATAGGTATTATCTTATTAAAACTCTAGAGTATGGGCACCCTGTTCTGTATACAACTATGAAGTATAGAGTTAGTTCTCTCTTTAACTGCACTGAGAGCTACCATGTAGTATTTGATAGAATGAAAAATATTTGATCAATACATTTTTGCCTACAAAACCTGAAAAATATTAATTATATAAATATATTACCTCTTTGCCTCTCCCTCTGTCTCTCTTTATCTCTCCTTTTGAACACACACACACACACACACACACACACACACACACACAAATACACCCATACATATACTACATGTTCAACATGTGTATGGACATTACATGTAGGTTTTTATGCAGAGAAATGCATATATAATATGCACACTTGACAGGGTCATGGGAAAACAGACCTTGTGTGTAATGGTTGGCAGTGTAGTCACAGCTTGTCTTCAGGTAAATTTGAGTGTGTGTGTGAGTGTGTGAAAATTCAAATGAGTATATATCTTCTATAATGTATATCTGCATCTGTAAAATTATCTTAATGATATTATTAAAACTGCAAAGATTTTACTGTAAGCATATTAATGATTGCCATTTATAAGAAACAATATGACAACTTAAAAGTTATTCTATAATATAGCACTGATGAAGTGAATGTTTGTGTATGTAGAACCAACTATTATACATTTGTAAAATGTTATTATTGAGTATTAGTTATTGACAATAAAATAATGTTACTCTAGCTGAGTTAGTTAAAGTTATATGCACAATACCGTGTTTAAAGGCATTTTCATATGAAGTTTACTTTCCAACTCTATTTTTATCTAAAG
This sequence comes from Colobus angolensis palliatus, assembly GCF_000951035.1. Lineage (NCBI taxonomy): Eukaryota > Metazoa > Chordata > Mammalia > Primates > Cercopithecidae > Colobus > Colobus angolensis. The sequence goes on along the minus strand of NW_012115488.1, from coordinate 19,230,565 downwards.
TTTACATTTCAACGTATATCAGTTATTTGACCTACACTGTTAAATAGCTTTCATAAACTCTCATTTAAATTGCATATAAAATAATAGCAATCATCTCATAGTGTTATCTTGAGGTGGCATCTGGCATATAAACGTGCACTATAAGTCAACAAGAAATATGATCAGGTATCCAAAAGATTTCATTAGATAATCTTGAGTCATTTCAATATGCAGGAAAAAATACATAATTGAAAGTTTCATTTTTTGAGATGTATATGAGTACTTTTAGAAATATTTGGTTCATCATGAATATTAGTGGTAAGAAATAATAAATAGGAATGTCATTACTTCTGAGGACTCTGAAGTAGTTTCTTTGAGGATTCACACTTCCCTAAAAATGAGCTCTAGAATGAGAAAATCTACCATATACTTCATTTTTTTCTTACTTTTCCTTAAATTGGAAATAACCATTTAAATAATTATCTAGTTCACAAATTCAGTTGATTTTTTTAATTCAAGAGAAAATGTTCTTCATCATATCTTAGTAAGTAATAATAATGTTTAAATGTTATGAGGAGAAAGTTTAATCCAACAATCGAATAGATGGGTTGTTTTGTTATCCAGTGCAATTAGATTTACCACTTCTCTGATGCTATGAGTTGATCTAAGTGAGAGCTGGCAGGCAGACTAAAAGCTAAAGGAGTGTCTAACCTAAAAACGTATTTAAGGCAAAATGTAAATACTTTTAGTACTCTACTTCCAAAAAAGAAACCTAGGAACATATTGATTCAAAGGAGAACTGTGTAGCTACTTGATACTGAAAGAAGATTTTTTAACAGGTATTGCTTTAAATTGCAAAGTCAAAGATCCTGATTGGAACTGTGAATTCTTACTTATGAACAACCGACCTGTAAAGTTAAGTAGAGCAAAAATCTATTTTACATATGAGGAAACCATGTCAACACAAAGTGAGCATCTTGCTCAACATCAAACTGATTTATTTCAGGGATGATGATTGAAATGTGCTTTCTGGACTCCCAGACCAATATTCTTTCTATCATATTATGTTTTATAGTTAAAGATATGATGATAGTCATGTGATAAACCTATACTATTTCTCAAATGATTATATTAATATAAAATTTATATATACAATAAATATTTTTCTTTCCTAAAATGAAAGATACTGGTCTACGTAATGATGACTCTGACTTTTTGTAATGATTCCTCTACACGAGCCATGATTTAACTTATTGCTCAGTATAATAAACAGACCGTTAAATATTTTATATAATTAAATTTAAATAAATTGCTCTTTATCTGAGTTTTATTGGTATAGTTTAATTGGCTTTATTAATGAAGACAATTTGTAATAATAGTTAAAGATTACTGTGTGTAACCTAATTTTTTATCATGAATATTTGATGCTTTAATTGAATATTTTGATTTAGTATAAAAGTAAGTCAGGGTAAATGTACAATTATCTTATAAATATTCAGATGACAATTAAAATAACAGATTTTATGTGCTTTCTTTTAAAAAACATGTAATTGAGTGTCCCTCTGAGAAATTTTTGCATTAAAAATACACTTAATTATAGCTACTGAGAAATAACAGAAAGCAAGTGAATAGAAAATGACAAGAGACTAACCTACAGATACTTGAAAATCTAAGAAAAGAATGAGAGTAGGGCGAGTAGTGGGATGAGAGATCAGCAGTTTTCTCATTATTTATCCTGCCTAAATTTAATTGAATGAGAAGTGGCAGAAAGGGGAATGACATTTTGATCATCAGTTTAAAAATTCTAAGGAACTTCGTCTTTTAACACTGTGTATTTTTAGTATTATTAGTAAATCCAAAAACTGTTTCATCAATTCTCTTAACATGAAAACTTCAACTGTGTCTTACAAATATATATATACATATATTTTTAATTGACACACTGTAATTGTACATATGTGTGGAATACAGTGTTTTTGATACATACATATGTTGTATAATGATCCTCAGGGCAGGTAGAATATCCATTACCTCATGCATTTATCATTTATTTGTTTTAAGAATATTAAAAACCCCTCTCTTCTAGCTTTTATGTAATTGCAATACTTTACTATCAATAATAGTCACCCTCCTATAATACAGAGCACCAGGAATTGTTCCTTCTATCCAGTTGCAACTTTGTACTCATTGATCAACCATTCGCTATCCTCTTCTCTGCCTTCCCCAGCTCACCTCATTCTCTGGTGCCACTGTTCTCTCTCTGCTTCCATGAAATCAACTTGTTGTTTTCTAGATTTCATATATTAGTAAGATGATGAAGTACTTCTCTTTCAGTGTCTGGCTTATTTTCTTTAACATATATCCTCCAGGCTCATACATATTGTCACAAATGACAGGATGCCATTCGTTTTCATGACTGAATAGTGTTCACTTGTGAACATACACTGCATTTTCTTTATCCCTTCACCCTTTGTTGGATATTCCATATCTTGGCTATTGTAAATAGTGCTGCAGGAAACATAGAATTGCAGATAATCTCTTTGACATACTGTTTTTATTTCCTTTGGACATAGACCTAGTATTGAGATTGCTAGATGATGAGGTAGTTCTATTTTTAATATTTTGAGCAACACCCATAACTGTTTTCCACAATGGCTGTAATAGTTTATAATCCCGGCAACAGTGACTAAGTCTTCCATTTTCTTCACATCCTTGTTAACACTTGTTTTATTTTGTCTTTTTGATAATAGTCATTCTGTTGGAGAGATGATATCTCAATGCAGTTTAAATTTGCATTTTCCTGAAGATCAGTGATTAGTTTTATACTTTCATTTATTTTCATGACAGCAATTTTTATCCATATATTTCCAGGTTTAGCACTCTTTAAGCATTTCCTATGAGGCCTGTCTAGGAGCATGAATTCCCTCAGCTTTTGCTTGCCTGAAAAGATCACTATTTCTCCTTAATTTCTGCAGTCTAGGTTTGCTGGTATAGTATTCTTGTCTTGCAGGGTTTTTGTTTGTTTGTTTTTCTTCCATCATTTTGAATATATCATCTTATTTTTTTGTGGCCTGTGAGGTTTCTGCTGAGAAATGTGCTGTTTAGTCCAATTCTCTTGTGACTTGATGCTTTTCTCTTGCACTTTGAGAATTCTTTTACTTTCAATAGTTTGATTACAATGTCCCTCAGAGAGGACCTCTTCAAATTGTGTCTTCATAGAATGGTTTCAGCTTTGTATATATTTTGATATTAATATTTCTCCCAAAACTTTGGAATTTTTCAGCTATTATTTTATTAAGTAGGCTTTTTGTACCTTTCTTTATATCTCCTTCTAGAATTCCCATAATGCAAACATTTGTTTAATTAATCATGTCACATAGGTTTTGTGAGTTTTTTTGTTATTTTTCATACCTTTTTTCTTATTTCTCCCCTGACTAGATTATTTCAAAAGATCCGTTTTCAAGTTCAGAATTTTTTTTTCTGTTTGGGCTACTCAGATGAAGCTCTCAGTTGTATTTTGTATTTCATTCATTGAGTTTTTCAGCCTCAAATTTCTGTTTGGTTCTTTATTATAATATCTATTTTTGTTTTAATTGCTCATTCAGATTATATATATATTGGATTCCAGTGGTTTCTCTGTATTCTTCTGAGTTTCCTTAAGATCATTATTTTGAATTCCTTTTCAAGCATTTTGTAAATGTCCTTTCCTTTAGGATTTGTTCCTGGAGATTTACTTTGTTCTTTTGGGTATATGTTGCCTTGATTTCTTGTGTTCCTATGTTAATATCTGCACATCTGGCCGGGCGCAGTGACTCAAGCCTGTAATCCCAGCACTTTGGGAGGCCGAGACGGGCGGATCACGAGGTCAGGAGATTGAGACCATCCTGGCTAAAACGGTGAAACCCCGTCTCTACTAAAAATACAAAAAACTAGCTGGGCAAGGTGGCGGGCGCCTGTGGTCCTGGCTACTCAGGAGGCTGAGACAGGAGAATGGCATAAACCCGGGAGGCGGAGCTTTCAGTGAGCTGAGATCCGGCCACTACACTCCAGCCTGGGCAACAGAGCGAGACTCTGTCTCAAAAGAAAAAAAAAAAAAACAAAAAAAACAAAAAAAACTACGCATCTTTTTTTCTAATTTTCTAGTTGCTTTTTCTAATTTTATAGAGTGGCTCTTGTTGGAGAAACATTTTTCTGTAGATGGGTGCAAGGGTATAAGTTGAGTATAGATCACTGGCTTGTTACTGAGTTGACTCAGTAGCATGGTCTTCATGCATTTTCTTAAGATACAGTCCTTAAGAACATTGTCCTCAATTGCCTCAGTGGCCTAGGCTATAGGAGTTTGTGATACTGGTGGCATGATTTTGCTGGGAGTGAGGATGTTGAGTTAGTTGTTGGGCTGAGCATATATGGGTGTGTAGGGCCAACAGGCTCTTTGGTAGGCTAGTGGGAGAGAGGGATCGGCCACTAGGATGGGTGTTGGACTGAGCTTGAGCATGCAAAAGCAAGTTTGGATTGGGCAGCTGTGTGACTGTCTCTCCTGGGAACTGAGGCCACCATCAGACTAGCTGTCAAGCCAGGTATGAGTACATGCAACTTTGGCAGTTTTGAGATTTACTTTGTTCTTTTTGTTCTGTGCAGTGGTCTGTCTGAAGAGGTTGTGACACCCCTGGACCAGCTTTCAGGCCAGGCACAGATGCACTTGGGATCATCTGTCTGGTCAGTTGCTCAGTGTGGTTGAGCATGGGTATGGCAAGCTTGCCAGTTGTTTGGTTAATTTCCCACTGTATAAGTCCACCTGTTTCCTGGGAATATGGGTTCCCACAATGGTGTAGACACTGAGGTCTCACGATTGGTCCATCTAATTAGGCTCCAGGCAGCTGAAGTCATGGTGCTACAGGTATTTGTGTGAACATGGTAGAATAACAGTGGGGACTCAGGGATAAGGAATGAGTTGCAACTGGTCCCCAGGAAGAATGCACTCTAGCAGTGGGTCCACTTTCAAGATGGAGCCATGCTATGGCAGCTTAGATTGTGAGTGCTCAAGGTTGGCTCCTACTCTGAGACATTGAAGGTCCCTGAACTTCTACCTACTCTCCAAAATGAAGATGCCTGATGTACTGGGAAACTTCTCTGTAACAAGAAATCCTGGTGTTTGTGGCAGTAATGGGGACTACTGGGGATCTCTAGCTTAACTTTTCCTCATAATAAGAAGTACTTCTTGACCCTGAGCTAACCTTGGTGAGGAGAGAGTATGGCAAAGACAGAATGTCTTGCTTCCCTCCCTATGTTGCTACCCTGGGATTCCATGCTCCACAGGGATTGTATTGCTCCCCTGGTACTCTCCAGTGTACTTACTCAGTAACACCAGTCAAAATATAGTTGTTAATTCTTTTGTTTTGGCCTCTTTTTGTCGGGATAATAAGTCTCAGGTAACTCTAGTTAACCATCTTGCTGACATCATGTCAATGATATCCCTTAAATAAATGAAATGGTTGTTTTAATAATATAAATTTCTAACATGTGGGGCAAGTTAGGTTGAACTGAAACATCATTTATAATATTAAAAAATACATTATCTTCCTAAATTATTGGAAAGCCATTTTAAACCATAAATATCCTTCTTTTTCCATGTCAGTTCCAGATTACATACGAAGGACATCTTAAAAAGGTAAAATATAATAAAATAACTTAAATAAAAGCCTAGGTTTTCCTTATACCGGTAATAATGGCATAACATATGAATAAAAAGAGTAGTCTATGAAAAATATTCATGTTTATCTAAAATCCTTTCTGAAATATGCATATTTCTTTTGAACTTATTTTGAGATGTTTTTGAATATTTGTTAATTCTTACTGATATTTTAATTACTATTTATTATTCTTTTTTCAATACAAGGTATCCCATATCACAAATTTATTTTTACATAATTGTTTTTTATATGGTGGGACAAAATTGCACATACATTAAAGAGAATTAAATATTAATTTAATATAGTCTTTTTAGGGATCATCTTTATGCTTTCTCATTTAAACTAACAACTATATGTAAATATCTCTACTCAAACAAATTTCTTCTCGATGACCTTTTTTCAACTTGTACAAGCCACTGTGATTCACCTTTTTATCTTATAGTTGAGCATAACCCCTTTGTCTTAGCCACTCTACTTACTGATGCTGTGAAGAGTTCAAGAATAATTTTCTTCAACTTGCATTGGCAAAAATTTTCTTTAAGACCATTTTTGTTAGTAATTTTTAAGTAAAGAGAAGCTAATATCGTAACATTTATTATGCTTTTTTATAAGTTATACTGTATAATAGATATTGGAGGAATATTTCAGATACTGTGTTAGTAACCACCAGAGTTTCTTTTATTATTATTCTTATTATACTTTAAGTTCTAGGGTACATGTGCATAATGTGCAGGTTTGTTACATATGTATACTTGTGCCATGTTGGTGTGCTGCACTCATCAACTTGTCAGCACCCATCAACTCGTCAAT
>NW_012115488.1:19214512-19214815 GCF_000951035.1 Colobus angolensis palliatus | reverse complement strand
TCTAGTTCTTTTAATTGTGATGTTAGAGTGTCAATTTTAGATCTTTCTGGCTTTCTCTTATGGGCATTTAGTGCTATAAATTTCCCTCTAAACACTGCTTGACATGTGTCCCAGAGATTCTGGTGTCAGAGTTTCTTAACCTAGGTCTTAGGGACAGAATTCAAAGATTTCTAAACTTAAGAGAGAATATCACATATTTATTTTCACTAACCTATAATTGAAATGTAACTTTTCATTTAATTGTAAATGTAGACAACAAACAATATAGTGTTGGTAGCACATGTGTCCTTTTTTTTTTTTTTT
>NW_012115488.1:19200784-19210017 GCF_000951035.1 Colobus angolensis palliatus | reverse complement strand
TGTCCAATGCAGTTGAGTAACTGTGGGGCAATTCTATATCTAGATTGGCTTCCAAAGATTAAAGATTCACCTTCTCACATTGAAGACTGACTTCTAGATTTTTATTCTCCATTTTATATCTTCTTCTGTTGTTAGTTAATATGTGGAAGGAAGTGAATCATTGTCTTTTCCTATCAAAATTTTTCAAGCATGGATAACTCAAATGAGAATTACATTTACTCTTTGTTAAAAATATAATTTTAACATGGATATGTGTAGCTGCTATAAAGATAACTTATAAAATGGGAAAGTTTAAATATGCCTAACTCTTGAGAAAACTTTTTGCAAATTTTTAAATGTAACTTAAAAATTATTGCTGATATATTGTGCCTTAATATGAATTATTTTATTATGCTGTAAGTTACAAGGTTCTTAATTTTCCCGTCCTTTTTTTGCATCATCTGTGTTATGAATTAAAGGATTTAACAAACATGTTTCATAAGTGGTATTTGTATATTATAATTCTGTGAAAATACTATGCACTTAAAATATAACTTTGTAAAAGAATCTGCAAAGAATATCAGAAATTAGAATAATTATTTTGGGGGAGGCCTCAAAATACATATTTATTTTTTCCAAGCCTTCTACTTTAGCAATATAATTTTATTTATATTGAGCCTCATGTGACTTTTATCAATGTTACTTAATTTTGGAGAAAAATTATGTAACCAAAGGAAAGTCATCTGATCTAGCACCTTCCTGGTGCTGAACAACCTCAGTTTTAAAAAGGCAAGAATGATGAAAAAGATATGTTGGAATAATAAAACTATTTTGTAAAATAATAATATTAAATAATGGATAGATAATTTGGATGATTTAATCATTTCAAAGTTTAAGGATGGAATGTAGCTGATATAATAAATAACAAAAGACAAAATAATATGATATGGAGATAGGTGGTAATGTGGTAATATGTTGGGAATTTTAAAAGATGCAGGGGAATAACAAGATTTTCCCAAATTTGAACTTTAGCCATATATATGTTTTACTGTATATTGTTAAAATGTATTGAACTATTATTTTGATATAAGAGCTTGCTATTTATTTTAAGACAGCTTCTGGAGAGGAAAGATGGGCTGAGATCTCAACAATTAATCGTTCTAATGTGACTATTCTTAAAACACACGTACATTTTGGTATACATGGTTTAATGATTGAATTGTTTTCAATTACCAAAGCCCATCAGGCAACCAATCCAACATGTAAGAAATACGTACCTAATTTATCCATAACAGTTTTAACTAAAAGATAGGGTTAAAGTAAGAAAGTTTGTTTGTTCAGATCCTGAGTAAGGTAATATAGTATAATGCATATGTAAATTGTGAAGAGATCATAGCTTTCTATCATTATTTTGCATATTTGATAATACACTAGTAGATAAGTTACCACAGTGCATGAATAATGCTTTGAAAATATTGACGACAAATAAAACACCATAGGTTTAATAGAAATGAGTGTTGAATTAAAATTAGGAAGAATTCAATTCCAGTCCCAGCTCTCTTTAACTGTGTGACAAGATAAGCTCACTTAGGACAAATTCATTTACCTCCCTGGACTATGGACAACCAGAAGGTAATTCCCATAGACCTCAGTTTAAAAAAAAAATGTAATATCTCTTTTAATCGGAGACTCATGGTTCTTTATCAATTTTTAATGGAAATTTACAAATGATAACTCACATACAATTTCAGTAAGATATGTCAGATGCAGGAGTGACTTGAGTCAATTCCATGTACAACTGTCTTTAATTACTGACTTAAGCTGTAACTGTAACCCATTACAGGACTAATGATGCTGGGATTCATCTCTCAGAGCCTGAGGATAATGCGCAGTATTTTAGTCTGTTTTCTATTGCTTATATCAGAATACAAGAAATAGTCATTTACTTAAAAATAAATTTATTTATTTCAGTCACAGAGCCTCAGTTCAAGATTGGGGGGTAACCTCTTGTTAGAGCCTTCTTGCTGATGGGAATTCTGGAGTCCCAAGGCAGAACAGGATGTGTACTTATTGGCAATTATATTATTTTCTGGTGATATCCTCATTAAAATATTTCGTCCAATTTTTAAATTGAGTTCCTTGTTTTTATTATTCATTTTTAAATGTTCTTTAGATGTTTGTTTTATGAATTATTTATCAGATCTGCCATTGCAGATAATTTTCTTCATTCTGTAGTGCATCTTTTTATTTTCTTAACAGTGCCTTTAAAAAGCAGATACTTTTTTTTTTTTTAATTATACTTTAAGTTCTAGGGTACATGTGCGTAACGTGCAGGTTTGTTACATATGCATACTTGTGCCATGTTGGTGCGCTGCACCCATCAACTCGTCAGCACCCATGAACTCGTCCTTTACATCAGTTATAACTCCCAATGCAATCCCTCCTCCTCCCCCCTCCCCATGATAGGCCCTGGTGTGTGATGTTCCCCTTCCCGAGTCCAGGTGATCTCATTGTTCACTTCCCACCTATGAGTGAGAACATGTGGTGTTTGGTTTTCTGTTCTTGTGATAGTTTGCTGAGAATGATGGTTTCCAGCTGCATCCATGTCCCTACAAAGGATGCAAACTCATCCTTTTTTATGGCTGCATAGTATTCCATGGTGTATGTGCCACATTTTCTTAATCCAGTCTGTCACTGATGGACATTTGGGTTGATTCCAAGTCTTTGCTATTGTGAATAGTGCCGCAATAAACATACGTGTGCATGTGTCTTTATAGCAGCATGATTTCTAATCGTTTGGGTATATACCCAGTAATGGGATGGCTGGGTCATATGGTACTTCTAGTTCTAGATCCTTGAGGAATGGCTATACTGTTTTCCATAATGGTTGAACTAGTTTACAATCCCACCAACAGTGTAAAAGTGTTCCTATTTCTCCACATCCTCTGCAAAAAAAAAAAAAAAAAAAAAAAAAGCAGATACTTTTAGTTGTAATGAAGTCCAACTTATCAACTGTTCTTTTATTGATTGTGCATTTGGTATTACATTTTTAAAATCTTTGCCTCACCCAAAGTAACAAACATTTTATCTTCTTATCATAATATTTATGGCTTTGCATTTTAAATTTATCTGCAATCCATTTTGAATTACTTTTATATGTAGTATTTGGTATGAATCAAAGCTCATTTTTTCTGCATATAGATACCTAATTGCTCTATCACCATATGCTGAAAAGACTATCATTTTACTACTAATTTGTTTTTTGCATCTTGGTCAAAAATACATGTATTTCTGTACTCTGTTTTATTTTCACTGATCTATTTGTTAACTTTCATGAAAATATAACTTTGTCTTAAATACTGTATCTATACGTTAAGTCATGAAATCAGGTACTGTTAGTTCTCCACATTTATTCTTCTTTTGCAAAAGTACTTTACTCTTCTGGGTTTCTTCACTTCCACACAAAATTTTAGAATTGCTTTCCTAATTTCTACCAAAAATGGCTGGAATCTTTATTGGAGTAGCCTTGCATTTATAGATCAATTTGAGAATTGACATCCTCACAATGTTAACTTTTCTGACTCATGAACATGGTACAGTTCTTTACTTTTTAGCTATTCTTTATTTTCTCTTCATATTTTACAGTTTTTAGTCTATAAATATTTCATATTGTTTATCCTATTTATCTTTAAGTGTTACATATTTTTGAAGCTCTTGCAAATAGCATTATTTTAAAATTTTAAATTCTGACTACTTGTTGCTAAGTATATGGAAATGGAATTCAGTTATGTAAATCAATCTTGTATTCTGTAATTTGTAAAATATATTTATTAGTTCTTGCAGTTTTTTATAGATTCAATTTGATTTTCCTCAGAGATGATCCCATTATCTATAAATAAAGATAAATTTACTTCTCCCTCTCCTTTTAGATGCCATTTATTAGTTTTTCTTACCTGTGTGCACTGGCTAGAATATTAATACAAGTTCAAATGAACATGCTGAGAACAAACAATCATGTCTTTCCCCTGATGTTCACAAGAAAGTATTCAGATTTTTACCATTAAATATGCCATCCATGTAGGTTTTATGTAAATTCATATGGCTTAGGGATGCTTCTTCCTATTCCTATCTTGCTGAGAGTTTTTGGAAGGAATGAATGCTGGGCTGGGTCATATCATGTTAATTGCAGCTGCTGAAGAAGTGTATCCTTGGCAAGTGTACTTGTTTAAGATCTTAAGCCTTTCAATAAAACAGTTGCTGAAAGAGTTCAGGACCTTGGGAAAAATTGTTTGTTAATTGTTAATCAAAAAGTAAAGCAAATTATTGTGTGTGGTTTTCTTTAGTTTTGAGTCAAGAAATAATCTTTTACTTGTCCTGTTTGTTCAGTGAGCTAATGCTGAGTTTGAAATGACTGAAGAATTAGTATTTCAACAGATTAGCAGTGATAAAGTTTTAGGGCAACAATTTGAGCTCAGTACTGAGATCTTATTTCCTAAATGAAAAGAACTACTCTCAACTATAATTATTGGTATAGCTTTGGGTATTTGTTTTTATCACAGACATAAAAATGTTTGCAAACAAATGCAATCTAAATTTGGAAAGCAAACTATAAATGATATGTAAAACTTATAAGGCTGTAAAGTCATTTGAAAGTAAATTAATGTTTAAATCAAAAGCAAGTCTCACTGTTTTATATACATTTTTTCATCTTGTCAAAAGATGAAAAAATAAGTGAGATCTTTATTCCTATACAAATTTGAAGCAGATATGTTTTTCAAGCTCAAACTAGTTTTCCAGCAGTACTTTTTAGGACCTTGGTTCAGTGCAAAGGAAATTTCCATGTTTCAAAATCCACACAGTTGTGCAATTGAAGTGATTCCATCTAAACTTCAATTGGAAGAAAATAATGTATTCTGTAGTAAGATGTCAAAAAACAAATATCTAGAGAAGAATCTAATACAGAGATCAAGAAACATTTTCTGATAAGGGCCAGATAATAAATTCTGTAAAATCTTGCAGACAACATATTGTTTGGGTCAAATATTATTATGTTCTATTTTTTTAAACAAATCTTGAAACATTTAACAGAAAGGACTGGAACTATACAAGAATGAGCTATGGTCTAGATTTGGTCAGCCATCGAATAAAATTCTGTAAAGTATTTTCAGATGATGAATGTACTAAATTAAAATCTTATGCTCCTGGCTCAATACTATTATTTGACTGTATTTATCTGTGCAGAGACATTTTTAAAGACAAGATACATAAAATCTTAGTGCATATAAACAGTAACAGGTAGAGACAGAAAACACTAACTTTGAACCCCAATTAGATGAAATATTATACTTTCTCACCCAGAATTCATCTTAATCTTTAATGGATCTGTATGAAGAAAAATATTAATTTTTTTCAATTTTGATATTTTGTTGTAATTTGACAATCTGTAACTATATATATTTATGGGGTGCAAAGTGATTTTATGATTTATTATTATAATATGGAAAAATTAAATCAAACTAATTAACATATGCATCATCCAAATATATACATATTTGGTCATTTGTATGTTTTCTTTTGAGAAATGTCTATTTGGTTCCCTTAACCATTTATTAATTGGGGTTTTTTTTTGTTGTTGTTTTCCAGCTATTGAGTTGTTTGAACTCCTTATATATCTTAAATATTTACCCCTTACTGGATGTATGGCGTGCATATATTTTCTCTCCATCTGTACGTTGTCTTTGTACACTGTTATTGGTTTGTTTTGTTTTGTTTTCTATGAAGAGACTTCGGGTTTGATGTAGTCTCTTTTGTTTATTTTTGCATTTGTTGCCTGTGCTATTAGGATCAAATATAATAATAATAATAATAATAATAATTCGACCAGGTACAGTGACTCACGCCTGTAATCCCAGCACTTTGGGAGACCAAGGCGGGCAGATCATCTGAGGTCAGAAGTTCGAGACTGGCCTGACTAACGTGGTGAAACCTTGTCTCTACTAAAAATACAAAAATTAGCTGGGTGTAGTGGCGGGCGCCTGTAATCCCAGCTACTCAGGAGGCTGAGATAGGAGAATGACTTCAACCGGGAGGCAGAGGTGGCAGTGAGCTGAGATCACACCACTGCACTCCAGCCTGGGTAACAGAGCAAGACTCCAACCTAATAATAATAATAATAATAATAATAATAATAATAATGTTTTGTAATTTTTCCCTTAAGTTTTGTTCTAGTAGTTTCACAGTTTGCAATCTTAAGTTTAAGTCTTTAACCTGTTCTAAATTTTTCTTTTTGGTATGGTGTGAGATAAGGGTCCAATTTCATTATTCTGCATGTGAATGTCCAGTTTTTCAAACACCATTTAATGTAAAGACTATCTTTTACCATTGCATATTCTTAACACTTTAGTCAAAAAAATAAATTGACTATACTTGCATATGTTCATTTCTGGGTTTCCTATTCTTGTACATTAATCAGTGTTTCTGTGATTTTTGCCAGTAACATATTGTTTTACTTACTACAGCTTTGTTTAATAGTTTGAAATCAGTTAGTGTCATTTCTCCACTTTTTTCTTTTTGTTCATGTTTGCCTTGGGTTGTGGAGTATTTTGTGGTTCCACATAAATTTGTGAATTACTTACTATATTTCTATGAAAAATGACATTAGAATTTTGATATAGATTGTACTGTATCTTTAGCTTACTTTGGACGTTATGGTCATTTTAACAGTATTAATTCTTCAAATTCAAAAACATGGGATATCCTTCCATTTATTTGTGTCTTTTTTTTCAATTATTTTTTGAATATTGTCCTTAAGTGTTTCAGCTCTTTGTATTTTACAAAAACAACTAAATGCAAGGGCCTGGGTCCAGGCACTGAGAGATATTTGTTCTGAGTTGTGAGCTAGGCATTGGGATTTTAAATCTCCACAAGTGTTTCTGATGTGCTACCAAGGTATGGAAATACTGCACTAGAATCTAGAATATTTATTCCCAGAAACTAAAATAATTTTACTGGGTTGTTAACAGTCTAGGTACGGGTAAGGAAGAATCTTTCAGGCACTAAAAGTTCTAAAAGCTTATGGTCTTCTATAACGACCTTATAGAAAGTATAGGATTTTCCAGGTGGTTCTTCTTTGTAATGATTTCTTATGTAGGATTGTTGAGTATGCTGGCTTTTTAAAATATAACGCCTCTTGAGCCGAGCTCATATAGCCATCGCTTCATTTGCAGGAAAAAAATTGCAACTACTGTAGAGAATGCAACATATAGAAATATGTTTTGTACTTATAAACACATTAATTCCATTTTTATTGTAATTGAAATTATCAATTTTTTAAAGTAAATTTTATTATGTATTTTTGAGATATACAACATGATGTTATGGGATACATATAGAGAGTAAAATGGTTATTATATTGAAGCAAATTAACCTATCATCATCTCACATAGTTACTTTTTTAGCAAGAGCAGCTGAAATCTACTCATTTAATAGAAATCCCTAGCATAGTACTCACGTATGTTAGATCTCTACATTTGTTCATTCTATGTATTGGATGCTTTGTATTTTCTGACATATAGCATCCAATTTCCTCCTCCCACTCCCATCTCCTACTCATATTAATCACCATTTTAATCTCTATCTCTGCATATTTGACTTCTTTAGGTTCCACATGTAAGTGTGATTGTGCAATATTATGCAATATTTTGTATTGCTTGTTTCACTTTGCATAATGTTCTCCAAGTATGTCTATGTTATGATAAATGAAAGTATCTTTTTTTATGACTGAATAATATTCTTGTGTGTGTGTGTATGTGTGTGTATGTGTGCATGTGTGTGTGCATCTGTGTGTTTGCATAAGAGATTTGTATTCGTTCATCCATCAATGTACACTTAGGTTGTATCCATATCTTGGCTACTCTGAATAATAATGCAATAAACATGGGAGTGCAGGTATCTTTACAGGGTGTTTTTTTTTTTGTTTTTTTTTTTTCCTTTTGATATCCTGTAAACTCACAAGAGGAATTGCTGGATCATATAATAGCTCTATTTTTAATTTGTTAGGAAGCTCCATACTGTCTTACATAATGGCTAGAACAATTTACATCCTCACCAGCAGTATATAAGAGTTCTCTATTCTCTACGTCCTCACCAGTATTTGCTATCTCTTAACAAGTTGATAATAGCCACCCTAAGTGGCATGAGGTGATACCTTATAGTGGTTTTTATTTGCATTTCCTTGATGATCAGTAATGTTGAGTACCTTTTCTTACACCTGTTGACCTTTTTTATGTCTTCTTTAGAGAAAAGTCTGTTCAAATTTTTGCCACTTTTTAATTGTGTCGCTTGTTTTTCTGCTATTGAGCTGTGTGAGATCTTTATAAATTTTAGGTATTAAACCCTCATCAGATATCTGGCTGGCAAATATTTTTCTCAATCTATAGATTGCTGTTTCATTCTGTTGATTCTTTCTTTGGTTTTGCAGAAGTCATCACTGAATCTCTCTCAGGAAAAAAATGCTATTGCTCTTAACAATGAAACATGTATATATACGTTATATACTTAAAAGCACATTAATTCAGTTTTGGTTATTATTACAGTTAATAGCCTGATGTAGGGCATACATCATAATGACAGATAAGTAATTATAAACACAAAAATGTTATTTATTTAGTTTTAATTTTTATTTATTTATTTATTTTTTAGACAGAGTCTCGCACTTTTACCCAGGCTGGAGTGCAGTGGTGTGATCTCAGCTCACTGCAACCTCTGCCTACCGGGTTCAAGCGGTTCTCCTGCTTCAGGTTCCCAAGTAGCTGTGACTACAGATGCGTGCCACCACCCCTGGCTAATTTTTTGTATTGTTAAATTTGTATTGTAGAGGTGGTTTCAACATGTTAGCCAGGATAGTCTCGATCTTCTGACCTCATGATCCGCCCGCCTCAGCCTCCCAAAGTGCTAGGATTACAAGCGTGAGCCACTGCACTTGGCCAAAAATTTTAATAAAAATTCTTTGATAATTAAAATAGTGAGCTAGTCATCAATATATTTAGATAAGAAAGGATGTTAAAGACTGTTTATTTATATACCAATTGGCACAAATCTACAAGAGCAAAGAAAGTTAGCCAGATAGGTGTAGATCTTAAACAGGTGAAATTGAGTACAAACTCTGTACTTCAAATTAAATTTTATATTAGTTTCATAACTACAATAAAATTATATTTATTACAGGTTTATTTTCAGAAACATAACTCTTAATT
>NW_012115488.1:19144458-19200304 GCF_000951035.1 Colobus angolensis palliatus | reverse complement strand
TATTGTGAATAGTGCCGCAATAAACATACGTGTGCATGTGTCTTTATAGCAGCATGATTTCCAATCCTTTGGGTATATACCCAGTAGTGGGATGGCTGAATAATCTATATTTTTAACTGTTTCTAACTCTGTCAAACCCAATCTTTACTTTTAAACTTAACAGAATTCTGTATATGCTAGCCCCTAGCAAATCTACCACTTATAATTTCTCACAGTTCTCATGTTCATCTTATTAATACCAAATAAATTTTGTAGGCTTCTTGAGGACACAGACCAAGAAGATATTTTTAAAAATAGTTATTTATGTATCAAATAACACAAACATTTGCATATAGCAGGAACTCCAGCTATCCTTCCAAGTAACTGATTGTTACCTCTGTGCTTTTAACATCTAAATGCAATTCCTTATTTTCCACTATATGAATATCTTTCTGAAATTTCAAGCTCAAGTGTTATCCATGAAACATAGTCTTAATATTAGAGCCCCTACCAATTTCTCTCTTCTTTTAAACGCTTTAACACAATAAAAGTTGTAGACGTTAGAAACATTTCATTTTACTTTAGTGATTCTTTAACTATTTTATGTGTGTATACTTTGATTTACTATTTGACTGCTTTTATTTATGCTTAAAGAAGGGGAAAGTTTGGGTAGGGAAAAAGAAACAGTGGAAAAGTAAGTGCAAATGAATTGAGAAAGTCATTTAACCGGGTTATGCCTTGGTTTTCTCCTCTATCAAATGATTATAAGTTCATTGTATTAACCCATTTTCACACTGCTGTAAAGAACTACCTGAGACTGGATAATTTATAAAGAACTGAGGTTTAATTGACTCACAGTTCCACTGGATATAAAGGAGACATGGCTGGCAAGTCCTCAGGAAATTTACAATCATGGTGGAAGAGTGAAGGGGCAGCAAGCACATCTTCACATGGTGGCAGGAGAGAGATAGTGAAGGGGGATGTGCCACACACCTTTAAACCATCAGATCTCATCAGAACTCACTATCACAGGAACAGCAAGTGGGAAATACACCCCCATGATCCAATCACAACCCATCAGGTCCCTCCCCTAACACTGGAAATAATTCATCATGAGATTTGGGTGGGGAAACAGAGCCACACCCTATCATTTATTCATCAATGTTTTAGTAAAAAATGAACACCTTAACATCTAGGACAGTTTTTAGTTTGTAGTGAATAATCACAAAATGTTAATAATTTACTCTATCAAGCCAAACTAAAATTCATCTGCCTTTCCTCTGAGAATGAGATAAGAGCTGAGATATAGGTGAAAGGCTAATTATTGTACTGGGTTTGCCAAGATCAAGCATGGTTCAATGATGGACAGAGTCATGGCTATATAATCCTATTTATTCAGAAAGAGAAATTGGACATGTAATCCTGTTAAGCATTAAAAGCTTCCCTTTAGCCATGCTGAAATAAGTAGATTAAAAGACTATCTAAATTTGTTTTCTATCTGATATAATTACATCATTTTGGTCTTTAGAAACACTAACAGTTTCAGTATAGGACCCGCCAGTAAATCGCGTGGGCCCTGGCCATATTTTTGCCTACAATTTAATTTCCTTTAGTACCCAGCAAAGTACTGGGCTTATAGGTAATAATAATAGATTGATGTGTTTAGTTGATTTATCTTCAAATACCTTTTGAAACAAAGCATTATTATCTATATTTTATATCATTAAGATTTATCCTTCAAAGTGAAAAAGATTATTAAAATAGCAATGAAGTGTCCAGTTTGACTTGCTATTATGAACTTCAAGAAAATTCTGCCTGGTTAGGGCAACACAAAGTTCTCATGGAGTAACTTTAATGTCAAGGCATTCTTAAAAATTGATGATTGTCATACCCAGCAAGGTCTCCACATGTGCTCTGTTAATCACGAGTTACACTAATGAGCACCTACTCTATTAATCATTGGATTGCTAAATTTCTTCCAAGGCCATATTGAAGGCAGGATAGGCAGTATCTCATTATTGTGTCTTCACTCAAATATTCAGATAGCCAACAGTCAGGATAAAATCTCAAAGTAACAGAATTTAGGCACCATTGTTTTACTTTAATTTTCTTTATATGAGATTTGTATTGCTATTTTTCGAAGTAGAAAATGTTTCTTTGTTTGCCAAATTGAACTTTCACAGTATCTTTTCATTTCAAAGGACTGTATCCATTTTGTTGATAGAAATAAAAAAGTTAACGACCCATCTTTTTCTTTGGTAACAGCAGTAGCACACATTATAATAGATAACTTCAACCAGACTACAAATGACAGTCTTTGGTCAAGAAATACATGAGACCCTTGTAAATTTATGGATCAAGCATTTGTTTATATTTGTTTATAATGTAGCAAAATTTAAAATGTAATTGTTTGAAGCACTACTTGATGGATAACTGATTGCTACATCATCCATCAAGTATTAGGTGAGCATGCTATTCTTGCCTTTTTTTTTTTTTACAAAGCAAATGGCAAAAATGACTTGTCTTCAAACCTTGAATGTCTTCAAACGTTACATGTAAGGTACTGTTTGAGTATAAATTTTTGCTTGAGGAAGTTATGTGTTGACTTTTTCAGGCCAGGAGAGTTCCAGTTTAGGATTTATCTCTCCAGTACCTTAAATGATACCTTAGTGCTCTGGAAGAATTAATGCAGCTTCTAAAAATACCAAAATTTCTTCCAAAGAACAATTTATTCTGTTAGATTTTGGCATACTTTGTCTCTAAAATAATGGATATAAAATAATCAATAAGGTGATTTTTTTTTTAGCTCAAAGATAACGAATCTATGTTTCCCCCATGTTAATTGAATTAAGATTTACTTCAACATTTAATTTAAAGTGATTATTGAAATTATCTAACTCAACAATTAGGTATGAAAGAAAGGGTAAGAGAGTCACACAGTTTTAGATAAATGCCATCTAGTAATATGTCTGCTTTACTAATTTTAAAAAAGAATTAGTCTATTTTTGGTCCATCATCCTTTATCACAGCCCTCATCACTATAGCCCTTCCAATTATCCACCAAATTATTTCTTAGGGAAAAAATAGTGTTAATTTTCATGAGATTTAGTCAGGTTCCTATGTACCATCCACAGTTTTGCTATAAAGTTGGACCTCTAATGTTGGAACATCTGCTCAGTTTATCATCCAGAAGCTGGCATTTCATGATGTGTCTTTGGGCCAGATGCTGTCTGTTGCATGATCATCAGGAAAGAGATGGAATCGCCGTCATTGTTGCTTCCTCGCAGTTGAAGTTACTTAATAGGCTCTCCCTTTGAGATAATGGGGTTGCAGAAGTGGCAATGCCCACCAAGCCTTTATCTGAACCAATAAGACAAATCCGTTCTCTTGCTTTATAGGTGTAGGTATGGTTGCTTAAAGATTCTGGCATTCCATGAAAATATCCACCTCATTTCTCTGGAGAAAAATGAGAAATGGGGCTTGAAAATGTGGCAACTAATTTGGGTGTTGGCAGGTAAAATTTTTCTCACTTGGCTTACAGGTTTGAAATTCTAGTGGGGAGAAAGGCCATTATTACGTACCAGATTGTGTGAGGGGAAAAACCTCTGTAGAAATTTTTTTATGAGGAGATATGCTTTCAAAATGCATGTGAACTAATTTATATACATATGCCATAAAATGTCAATGCTAATAATAATTATCTACTTTGTATCAATAATTACACTGGACAATATTTAATTTAGTCCTTATAACCTATTAACAAGCTATTTTTACTTAATTTTACATTTAAAAGACCCAGGGCATAGAAAAGTAAAATCAGGTTCATAAGATCAAAGTTGGGATTTAAACCTAAATGTATGTGGTTCCAAAGAGCATGTCCTTAACCACAACCCTACCTTGCCCTTCCTCTTCTTTTGGAGGACTGAGATGTATGTATCTGACCTGGGTGGAAGCATGGGTGAAAAGGGTGATTCTGGGAAATTCAATCCATTTCATCACTGAATGCGTTTGGAATTTGAACTATTGAATCTTGGCAGTTCAAATACAGAATCTTTGACCAGATAAAGGAGTGAGGTTTTCTTTTTTTTTTTTTTTTTTTTTTTATTATACTTTAAGTTCTAGGGTACATGTGCATAACGTGCAGGTTTGTTACATATGTATACTTGTGCCATGTTGGTGTGCTGCACGCATCAACTCGTCAGCACCCATCAATTCATCATTTATATCAGGTATCACTCCCCAATGCAATCCTTCCCCCCTCCGCCCTCCCCATGAGGCATCACATTGCCTCATCACAAATTCTCTGCTAGAGAATAAAAAAGGAAAGAATGTCTTCCATTTTTCCCATCACACTTGCAAAAACCTAAACAAAAACAGGGAAAAAAAAGGATGTAGAAGAAAAATAATGACCTATTTATTATTTCATATTATTTTTTAAAATCACATTAAATTTAGCAGAAGTTTTTAAGACTAATCTAGTTTGACTGGATAGAATTCAGGAGTGGAGCAATATAAAGCAATCTGTTATAAATTTTATCTCATCTTCATAAATTTTCAAAAACTATTTCTGAAATTAAGAAAATAGAATAAAAGCTCACAGCAAACTAAAAATACAAATATTACATGAAAAATATATGTATATAAAATAATAATAGTTATATTACATATTTTTGAAAACTAAAAGTCATCGCCAATATATTCTGCCATAAAGAAGGATTTCTTGGCTGGGCACGGTGGCTCACGCCTGTAATCCTAGCACATTGGGAGACCAAGGTGGCTGATCACCTGAGATCAGGAGTTCAAGACCCGCCTGGCCAACTTGGTAAAACCCTGTCTCTACTAAAAATACAAAAATTAGCAGGGTGTGATGTCAGGTGCCTGTAATCCCAGCTACTCAAGAGGCTGAGGCAAGGGAATCACTTGAACCCAGGAGGTGGAGGTTTCAGTGAGCTGATGCCACTTCACTGCAGCCTGGGCGACAAAGTGAGACTCTGTCTCCAAAAGCAAACAAACAAACAAACAAACAAAGATTTTTTATTACTATTGCTTCAATTGTTCTGAAATTCTGAAACAATAAGAGATCTAGAAATACTGACATAAATGTACCCCAGAAATTAATGGCACACAAAAATTTTAGTCAGATTCATATAAATGTCCTTTAAAGAAAGGGTCTATTATTCTATAAATAGAGCAGGAATTATTGGTTTTCTAAAATGAAAACATTGCAAATTTAACCTAGTATTCTGTTTTCATTTTTCAGCTTTTTTTAAAATTGCATTGTGTGATTAATGCAAATAAAATATGTGCAATTTCAAAGAACCATAATGAAATAAGCACAATGTAGAGTACAAAATAGGTAAGGCCAGAAAACATGAAGTATAATGGAGTGTCCATCATAGACAGTAGCTTGAACTTGACATGATTGGCTTCTTGCTGGACTGGATTCTACAGACAGAAGATATTTCTTACCTTTAAAAATGTAAAACACCTCTGGCTCTACTGGCCATTGAAAGTGGTAAGCATCTACTTGGAACTCTGTAAACCAAAGACTTCATGAAGCGTGTAGTTCTTGTTTGTAATGCAAAGGATAAGTGACTTACGTGATGGATATGCCATTTACCCGGATGTAATTATTACACGTTGTACATCTGTATCAAAATATCCCAGATACCCTATAAATATGTACAGCTACTCTGTACCCACAAAACTTGAAAATGGAAAATTAAAAGCAAGTTGCACAGAAGCATGACCCGTGCACAGAAGCGTAGGTCATGTTTTTCTTTCCAGAATTAATCCTACTCTAGCCCATGTACTGGTTTTTTAAATATCTGAAAACATTGACTAGTAGAGTGAGTTTTCCAATTGTAGGCATTCTAATTCTGAAAGCTGTTTACAAATATTTATAGAAAGTATTAGAAAGTATTTGAACTTAATAATGCTGGTGGACTTCCAGCCTTCATATTACAAATACTTGATTAAAAAAAAAAATTCCAATATGCCTTCACAATGGATCATCTTAAAATTCCTCAATATTGTCCATATGATGAAATTAAAAAAAAAAAAAAGCCTTTGTAAGTAATTTGAGTTAGATTAATTCTTGGAGTTGGAGTAACTATGATAGCTCAATCAATATGACACATTTTTGTTAGATGAAAGCTATCTACCTTTCTGGTTTTTTTTTTTTTTTTTGAGACAGAGTCTCGCTCTGTCGCCCAGGCTGGAGTGCAGTGGCGCGATCTCGGCTCACTGCAAGCTCCGCCTCCCGGGTTTACGCCATTCTCCTGCCTCAGCCTCCCGAGTAGCTGGGACTACAGGCGCCCGCCATCTCGCCCGGCTAGTTTTTTTGTATTTTTTAGTAGAGACGGGGTTTCACCGTGTAGACCAGGATGGTCTCGATCTCCTGACCTCGTGATCCACCCGTCTCGGCCTCCCAAAGTGCTGGGATTACAGGCTTGAGCCACCGCGCCCGGCCGATGAAAGCTATCTACCTTTCAACATTATAGTGTTTAGGGCAAATGTACTAATTATATTTGAACTTGGTGAAAATTCCAATCTATCACTGCTGTGGCACATGACAATTCTACAGCAAGTCAAATAAGTCAAATTCACAACTCCAGAGTCAGTAATTCAGCCTCTAGAAGAACTGAGAACCCCTGAAATATGAAAACTTTTCCGGAACATACAACATTAAATTAGTAATGCTGAAACCATTCACAAAAGATTTATTAAAATGTGGAGTTTCCTTTCAATATATATTATAGTAAAGAAATATGGAATTTTTTCTGTCATTTATACATTTATGGCCGTTTAGAATGAGTGAACAAAAGTAAAACCTTAGTCCTTATTCCACATTCCTTTCCATTTTCTTTCCTGGAAAAAGTTGAGTTTTGTGATTTGTATTTCCAGTATAAAGTTGAAGTTCTCCATATATCCTAAGCCACATTTAGTGTATTTTGATTTTGGACTATGTAATTTTATATGTCTGCCTCACTTTGTTCTCGCATTTGACTTTTAGCAGATTAAACATTTGCTTCCACTGTCAAGTCAAATCATTGTGCGCCTGTTCAAAATCATTAATTTGGGAATTCTTATCATGATATGTCTGTCACTCTTTATTGGGACCAGTACTCTTCTATAGATGCATTTTTCTCAGGACAATGGCAGAAGTGCCAGGGAACAACTGGAGGCACACAAGACCTCTGCCTTATTCTATTAGCCAAGGAAATTTGCATGGTCAAAAATAAAGTCAATGAGTAAGAAAACATAACTCTACCTCTCTAGTGGAAGATTTTTAAAGGCACAGGACAAAAGATATGAATACAGGAAAGAGTAAAGGATTAGAAACACAATTTAATTTATATAGTCTTTATTCTTTTACAGCTGCAGAGTACTTCATTGTGTACATATACTATTTTATTCATCATCCCCCTATTGAAGTCCAACTTAACACTGTTTTCAACCTTTAGTTATTTTTTAAAAATGTTGCAAAAAGGATCTTTGTGCAATGGTCAAATTGTATTTTTTGCGACTTGGTGAAAATTTCAGGATATTGAATTGTTGGATTAGAAGGTATCTTATTCTGTGTTGCTATAATGGAATAACTGAGGCTGGGTAATTTATAAAGAAAAGAGATTTATCTGCAGGCTGTACAAGAAGCATGGTGCTAGCATCTACTTCTGATTAAGACCTCAAACTGCTTCCACTCATGGCAGAAGGTAAATGAGAGCCAGCCAGAGATTACACACTAAGAGATGAGGCCAGAGGGATGGGAGGGAGGCTCCAGGCTGTTTTTAACAACTAGCTTTTGTGGGGACTAATAGAGTGAGAACATAATGCTTTGAGCACAGCATCAAGCACTTTTTGAAGAATCTCCAAGTTTCTCCATAGCCCAAATACCTCCCATTAAACCCCACCTCCATTATTGGTGATCAAATTTCAGCATGAGTTTTGGAGGGTAAACTATCCAAACTGTAGAAGAGGGTCAATACAATTTTTTATTTTTAGACATTATAAAATATTCTCCTTTTGAGTTGTACCATTTTGAATCCCCATTAGAAAAACATGATACTTTTTGATTCTTTGCAGCTTTGCCTCAAAATCTGCTTTCAAACTTTTATTTTTGCTTATTATGAGCAATATTGGGAATGTGTTTAAAATATTAAACCCATTTTCATTATTTGATTTATTTAATCATGTTTTACCTATATGCTTGTCAAATTGTTGGCTTTTGACTTATCAATGTGAGTATATATATATCTATGTATAAGTTGATTATATATGTGTGTGTGTATATATATATAGAGAGAGAATATGTACATGGAAAGGAAAATGTCCTATACTTATGGTCATGAGAAACTTCCTTTTCTGTTGATACATATATATGAGATAAATATATATACACATTGTACATTCAGTCTGGGATATTATGAAGAGTGGTGGTAAATGAGCAACGGTGGTAAAAATCTTCTTGTACTTTTTTGTAAAAATGTGTATATATATAAATACACATACGTTTCTGCTGATACACACACACACACAAAATAGTATTGTGTCTCTGTGGTATTTTCTCATTTTGTCATGTGCCTTGCCAAGCCAATGTGTTTTGTTTTTTTTCTTTTCATTTTTTGTTAAATGTTTTATTTTTTACAGTAGTTAGGTTCACAGCAAAATTGAGAGGGAGGTACAGAGATTTCACATATTCTCACTGCCCCCACATAAACATAGCTCCTTTCATTAGCAACATACCATATAAGAGTGGTACATTTGTCACATTTGAGGAACCTATATTAACACAGTATTATCACTTAAAGTCCATAGTTTACATTAGAATTAAATTTTGGTTTTTGCTTTATTTTGTTTGTCCTATTGTAAATAGAGACTTGTAGCATTCATCTTCTAATTGGCTATTTTTCCATTTGAAGATTATTGATTGCCAGTATAAAACATTTTAAAATATATTTGGATACAGAAAAATTTGTAAATAATAAATATACAGTTTAATGAATTTCATTAATTTAAAACGACACAAAGTGACAAAGTTCCCACTTTAATTTTTTTTCTGATCAAGAAACGGAAAATTAAGAGCAACCCAGAAGAGAAGGCCCCTGATACCTCTTCAAGAGCACTATCTTCCAGAATTTTGACAGATGATACTACAGATTGAACTTATCTGATTTCAATATTCATTTTAATAGAATCTTACAGTATGATATGTTTATGTCTGCTTTTGCTCAAAATTATGTTTGGGAATATATAGAGAGAGAATATAGAGAGAGATCTCTATGTGTATTTTGTATGTCTGCCTCACTTTTTCTTGCATTTGACTTTTAGCAGATTAAACATTTGCTTCCACTGTCAAATCAAATAATTGTGCTCCTGTTCAAAATCATTACTTTTGGAATTCTTATGATATGTGTCTCACATTTTCACTGGGACCAATAATCTAGTATAGATGCATTTTTCTCAGGAGAATGGCAGAAGTACCAGAGAACAACTGAAGATCTCTCTCTATATATATTCACAAACATGATTTTGAGCAAGAAATTTATATATATATATATATATTTGATACATATATAACATGTTATATATATTTGATATATATAACATGTTATATATATATTTGATATATATAACATACATGTGATGTATATGCACACATAGGTATATAAATACATACATATTTGGGTTGGATTCAATCTGGGATGAGTAATGGTAAAAATCTTATATTTCTTTTTTGTAAAAATGTATATATTTCTGATGGTTATACATCTAGGAGAAGAATTACTGGCTTATGGGATACATGTATGTTCAGCTTTAACAATTTGTGTCAAACATTGTTCTAACATAATTATACTATTAATTTACAAATATTTCATGGTATTTGATAATTCTGTTTCTTTAACATGAAAATATGGTGTCTGAACAAAAAGTAATATCTAATGTTGACTGTAAAGTACACGATGATGTGTTTTTATTGTCACCTGGAAGACATGTCATTATTTTATGATATGTCTGAATACATGAAGGTTAAAAGTCAAATTCAGTAAGAAACATTTGAATGTATGTGGCAATCTGTCAGTGAGCTTTGACTGTATTTGACACCTTTCAAATAGATAGTTTGCATCTCTATATTGAAAATAATCCCTGTGAATTTTTACTTATTGCCTTGATGATATCTATGTTTACCCTTTTCAGAGAAGAAGTTTCTGTATCACCTGTGTCACCATATGGTTTAATTGGGGAAAAAAGTGAAACTATACTTGTGAGAATTAATGTTTTCTTATATCATAGCTATATCAATCACACACAAATCAGGTAACAACGTAATGATATCCCCATGACCAAAATGCACACAAAGCATTTTGATATGACATAAAGATAACTGACCTAAGTAATTGTTAGTAGATTTGAATTCTAATTTTGGCTTCTTTTATAATTACTAATTTTTATACTGTGAAAAAACAATAGTACCTGTTCATGATATTATACCACAGTTTTTCAAGGTGATGCCACTAGGAGAAACTGGGTAAAGGATACATGTGATATCTCTGTGCTGTTTCTTATAATTGCCTCTAACTCTACAATTATTTGAAAATTAAAAAAATTAAAAATTAGCGTAGTTATATTGGATTTTAATTTGTAATGTAGTTGTTATTAGGACAAATTTATGTAACACATGTTTAGTTAATTTTAATATACAAAAGATTACTGAAACACAACATACAATCATTATTACATTTTTTCTAATAGCCAGAAACACGGGAATTGATTTAAAAGTTTATAACCTCAAAGAAGACTTTTACTCATGAATGCAGGCTGTTTCAAAGTTAATTTCTCTCAAATGTGCCTTAAGTATGTGTGCAATGAATGGAACAAGAATGTTTCCTGTGACAGTTTCAGTACTTCTTAAGATGACACTACAGAGATTTAGAAAACTAAATACTTATGTGTAAACAATATTTTATTGTAAAATGAAAAATAAAGCACTTTACATATTTTGTAGTGGCAATGGTATCTCTAAGCAAGATGAAATTCCTACAATATGACAAGAAGTTTTTGAAAAGATGGCAAAAACTACTAAAATGCAAATCTACTATAAAATGACATAAAATGAAGTATAAAATATAAATATTTCAACATAACTGGTAGATTTAATATAACCAGAATTTGAACAAATCAAAAAAAGGAAAAAGTAACAACTAAGTATAAAATATACAAAAAGCAATTTGTATTAAAATGAGAATGAAGTATTGCTTTTATCCTATCACATTGGCAAATATCAACATGTTTGATCACACAGTGTTCTAAGGGTATAGGAAAAAATACCATTAGCCTTCCTTTCTAGAAAAATAAATTGGTCTGAAGTTTGGAGAGCAATTTGGCAACATCCATCAAAATCTCCAGTCACAATCCTCTTTGATCCAGTAATTTTAGTTCTAGTTTTTATCATGTAAAATAAACCTGTGTATGACTCTAAAATATGTAAAGAGTTCTTCACTACTACAGTGTTTGCAATATCGAAAAGCTGAATAAAGATTAAAAACCCTGCAGTTGGGGATTGGTTTTTGTCACACAAGAAAATACCGTGTAGCTAAAAATATCGAGATAATTCACTATATGCCAATACAAAAATTACTTAATATATATTTGAAAAGAGTAAGTTGTAAAATAATCTATAACATGTTTTATTCATGTGTGTACTTGTATATATATGTGTGTATATATATTTGGCAATATGTGTATATATACACACACAGATACAACTATATCCATCTATACTTGTGCAGCAAGTATATATATTTGGCTATATGTACATATATAATATGTGTGCATATATATATACACACATATATATCACCAGATATATATGCTTGCTGTACAAGTATAGATAGATAGATAGATATACTTGTGTATGTATGTGTGTAGATATACACAAGTATATATTTAATGTCTATCTATAGATATATGTCTCTCACACAAGAACTGTTAATTGTGGTTTTATATGGGGAGGAAAACTTAATGGTATGGGATGAGATAAAGACATTTTTGGTGTATAATTTTTAATATTTGAATTGTTATTATATATTTCATTTTTGTTAAACTACAATGAAATATTAAAATAGGAATCTTTATGATATCAGTGTAGTCTAAATCTGCAAGAAAGAAGGTCAAATTATCTCATACTCCAAAATGAAATGCTAAAACATACAAGTAAGACTTGCAAAAGAGGTGAACAAGAACTGGTTTTATAATCTGTATCTAGACAAGAGAGAGATTCTATATTAGAAAAAGAATTTATTTAAAGTTTATTGCTAAATATGTAGAAATGGTGGGAGAATCCTTCAAGTAATTTGAGAAAAAAAATTTCAGTGTGACTTAAAGAGTTCATCCTCTTTTGTTTGAATGGTATAGTAGGATCACTTCTGATTCACACTTGAAAAATTGAAAGGCCAGAGGCTGTTTTTAGATACTCATAGTCTGATAAGAAAATAAAAGGTAAGTCTGTTCACTTTAAGAATTTGTTGGACTAAATGGTGTGTGTTTCCTGTGGTCAAGAGTGGGTTATATGAGGATGATTTAGCATCAGGTTTTTTTTCCCTAGAGATGAAACGGGAACACAGGAAGAAGCCTAGATGAGGTTGTACCAAATGCTTAACATGTAGGTGAGTGTCCATTGATGATTAATTACCCAAGATTGAAAGAAATGATGCAAGTGAATGTTTTTCAGTATTGAAGGAGAGAAAGGGGGATCTTCAAAATTACAATGAAAGCCCCAAACTTCATAGGTCTTTAGTCTTTTACACTTGATAAAGGCTGACACGTGCATACCCCTATTTAAACACCACTGTAATTAAGATATAGAAGCAGGGCCGGGTGCGGTGGCTCAAGCCTGTAATCCCAGCACTTTGGGAGGCCGAGACGGGCGGATCACGAGGTCAGGAGATCGAGACCATCCTAGCTAACCTGGTGAAACCCCGTCTCTACTAAAAAATACAAAAAACTAGCCAGGCGAGGTGGCGGGCGCCTGTAGTCCCAGCTACTCGGGAGGCTGAGGCAGGAGAATGGCATAAACTCGGGAGGCGGAGCTTGCAGTGAACTGAGATCCGGCCACTGCACTCCAGCCTGGGCGACAGAGTGAGACTCCGTCTCAAAAAGAAACAAAAAAAAGAAAAAAGATATAGAAGCGTTTGGTCATCTAAAGTTTCTTCATCACTCTTTGCAATCAATCCTTTTTCACACTGTAGCCCTAAGCTACCAAAGATCTGGGCTCTTTGACTATTAATTGTCTCTTCTTCTTCTAAAATTTCATATGATGGAAGACAGCTAGATTCCTAATCAAAAGAAGTCACAGAATATGCAGCCAAGTCATTGTCTCAAAGGCTTGAGAGTAGCATGGAGAAAAGTAAATGGTATAAGACAGTCTATTAGTCTAGGTTTTGTCAGAATGAAAAGTAAATGTGTTTGATCCTTTATACAGGGCAACTTTCCAGGGATATTGAGCTACAGCAGGTCCAAAGGCTAGTTATAAAATATTTTTAGCATTTAGTTTAATAAATGGTTCTTTTGACTACTTTCTAGTAACAAGAGACAAAATATCCATTTTCTGGACTTCAGTTCTTTCTGAAGTTCACTTCCCCATTGCACTCATAAAAACAGTACATTTATGTTGGGCATGAGCTAATTAGTTGTGCAGTTTCTCATTACTTTTAAACAAGGAATTATAATACAGTAAGCTGTTAAAGAGATATTAAAAATAAAGATCTAAAATTATTTTTATGTTTGTGATATGAGTCTTTTGTCAGGTTTAGTATTTTCTCCAAGTCTGTAGTTTGTCTTTTCATCTCCTAAAAGGATCTTTCCCAGAAAAAAAAAAAAAAAGTTTTTTTTTTTTTGTTTTCAATTTGATTAAATCAAATTTATTGATTTTTGTTTTATTTTTCCTTTCTGGATCATTTGTTTGCAAAGAATCTAAGAAATTTTCAAAGTCTTAGATTCAGAAATTTTCTCCTATGATATCTTCTAGCAGTTTTACAGTTTTATGTTATACATTTAAACTTGAGATACATTTTGTGGTACATTCATTTTTTTCTATGGATAGTTAGTTGCTCCTGTGCCAACTGTTGAAAAGACATCTTTATTGAATTGCTTTTGCACATTTGTCAAAAATCATGACATACTTACGTGAGACTGTTTCTGAATTCTCTATTCTGTTCCACTGATTATGTCTTTGTCATTCTATGAATACTACACTCTTGATTGTTTTACCTATATAACTCTTGAAATTGAGTAGAATAATCCTCCTGAATTATTCTTTTTTTTTTTCAAAATTGTTTTGCTACTATAGTTCCCTTATATTTTTATATAAATTTTAAAATAATTTGCCTATAGATACAAAAAATCTTGGATAGCCATCAATTACATTACATTTGTATATCAATTTGAGGGGAATAGACATCTTTACTACTCAGAGACTTCCAGTCCATTTAAATGACATTGCTCTAAATTTATTTAACTTTTGTTTCATTTGTATTTTATAGTATTCAGTGTTTAAGTCTTGTAAATGTTTTGTTAAATTTATGCAAAAGTATTTAAAATTGTTTGAGATAGCATAAAAGGCATTGCTTCGGTTTCTGGTTCCAGGTATGTATTTCCAGAATTTAGAATAGATTTTTGTATATTTATCTTGTATACTGACAACTTGCTTAATTCACTTATTAGTTTTAAGAGTTTGTTTATAGATTCCTTGAAGTTTTCTCTATAGACCATTATAACATCTGCAAATAGGGAGACTATTTTTTTCATTGTTCAAACCTGTATGCCTTTTATGTTATTTTCTTGCCTTAATTGTGCTTGTTAGAACTTACAAAACTAACTTTAATGGCAGTGTTAATTGTGGGTACCCTTGCTTCCTTCCTGATCATTGGCGGAAACATTTCTGGTTTTCCCAGTTATGACATTACTATGATTTTATCAAATATTCTTTATCAACTTCAGAAAATTATTCTATGTTTATATTTTTCTGAGTTATTTTAAGTATTATTATTTTTAATTGATTCATAATAATTGTACGTATTCATGCGGTTCATAGTAATGTTTTGATACATATCATGAATAATGTTCAGATAAGGGTAATTAGCATATCCATTATCTCAATCATTTATCTGTTATCTGGAGAATGTTCAATATCCTCCTTCTAGCCATTTGAAACTATATGTTATTATTAAGAATGGTCATCCTACTGTGGTATAGAACAAGAGAACTGATTTCTCCTATCTAGCTTTAATTATGCTTCCTTTAACAAAATCTGCACCCCTTTATAATCAAATGAATAGCATATTAAACATGATAAAATGAATAGATCTTGGTTTTGTCCAAATACTTTGTCTGTATCAATTGATATTACTGCATAGCTTTTCTTTTTTAGCCTGTTGATCCAATGAACTTGATTAATTTTTGAAAATTGCACAAGTTTTGTATACCTGGAATAAATACCACTTGGACATGATGCAGACTTTTAATATATTTATGAATTATATTTACTAATATTTGGTTTGTTTACTATTTTTTACATCTAGTTTCATCAAGAATATTATCTGTACTATCCTTTGTGCCTACTATCTTTCACTTTTTTGTGTATAAAATAATACTGGCTTTATAAAATGACTAAGCAAGTGTTTCTTCTTCCTTTACTTTTAGAAGTGATTGTGTAGAATTATTGTTCATTATTCTTTAAATGTTTGCTGGAATTTTCCAGTGAATCCATCTAGGTGTGGATTTATTTTTTCTGTTTGTTTAAATTAAAAACTTAATTTCTGGAATAGTTATAGTGCTATTCAAATTATCTATTTTAAATTGGATGAATTATAGTAGTTTGTGCTTTTGTGGGAATGAGTCTTTTACATCTAAGTTGTCAAAAGTGGGTATCTACTCGTAGTATTACCTTATTACTCTGTTGTTGTGTGTAGCATCTATAGGGGTATTTCCTTTTTCATTGATTTTTTCTGATGCCTTAGTCTTTTCAATTTTAGTGATTTCTACTCTTATTGTTATTATGCCTTCAGCTTACTTTGTATTTGTTGTTGCTTTTCTTCTAGCTTATTGAGTAGCTTAGATTTTGTGATTTGAGATTCTCCTTTCTAATGTAAGCATCCTATGGTATACATGCAGTTACTTTGTACTTTTCTCTAATCTTACTACCTTCTTTTATGTTTTGTTAATTTTGTGAATTGATATGCTTTGCTTCTTTTTGTTTCTTAATTCGTGTAGTTTCTATTGGTATTTTTTGTGATTACTGTGGGAATTATACAATACATCTTATATTTAAGAGTCCATTTTAAGCTGAAAACAAGTTAAGTTCAAGTATATGCAGATCTCTTCACTTTTTCTTCCTCCCCGCCACAGTTTATTTATTGTTGTCAAAATTTGCATCTATTCACGTTGTGTGCCTTTTAATATAATACAGTTATTTTTTAAATTTTTGTTTTTTAACACTTTTGGAGGGGGAAGCGGATTACAGGTGTGAGCCACTGTGTCTGGCTCTTGCTTACTTTTGATATTTTTTATACTTTCTGGAGGTTTATAATTTACTAGTAAATAAACGCACATAGTCTTTTATTTTCAAAAAATTGTGTAATATGATAATTTGTAAAATACATGTGAGTTCATGCATGTGTGTCTGCCCACAAATTACATCTCTTAAAATGTATCATGGATATTTAAAGACCATTTTTTAAAAACTTTTTTACTATAGTTTAAAGTGATTTACCTACTGCCATTACACTAATACTACTAATATAGTATTTTTTGTCTATATAATTTTTCTTCAACATTGAGTTTTATGCTTTTTCTTATCCTGTTGCTGTTTTACATTTTAACTTGAACTCTCTTTAACATTTCTTTTAAGACAGATTTATGGATGATAAACTCAGCTTTTGATTTTCGGGATAAGTATTTATGCCTTAATTTTTGATAAACAGGTTTGTCAGATATTGTATTCTTGGCAAGTTTGTGTGTGCATTTGTGTGTGTGTATGAGCATGTGTGCCTGTAACTGTTTCTTTTTAGCACTTAAATATATTATCTCACTCCTTCCACCCTACATAGTTTCTGCTGAAAAGTCTGTTGGTCTTATGCAAGGTTCTGTTTTACATGATGAGCCACCTTGACTGCTTTAAAAGTTCTTTGAGTTTTGACAATTTGGTCATAGTATTTCTCAATGTAGATACTTTGGTTCCATGTTATTTGTTGCCCTTTGGACTAACTGGATCTGGAAGTACAGTTCCTTCTTCAAATTTCGGAAGTTTTCCATCATTAATTCTTTAAGTAAGTTTTCTGTTTTTTTCTTCTTCTTCTGTGATTCATAAAATGTATATATTGGTTTGCTAGATGATATCTCATAATTCTCAGTTTTCTTCATTCTTTTTACTTCTTTTTTTTTTTTAATTTTTGGCCATATGACTAAATTATTGCAAATGACCTGTCTTGAAATTTGTTCATACGTTTTTCTGCTTAATCTAGTCTTCTGTAGAACTCCTCCAGTAAATATTTTAGGTCAGTTACTGTGCTCTTCAGCTCCATGATGTCTGTTTGCTATTTTTTATATTTTCTATTTTTTAAATTAAAATGGTCTCAGTTCATGCATTGTTCTTGTGACCTCATAAACACCTTTATGTTTATTTTAAAATTTCCGTCATATAAATAATACAACTCAATTGTATTAGGGTTATTTTCTGAATATGTATCTTGTTTTTATTTGTTTGGATCATCATTGTTTCTTCATTTTTCTTGATTTTGTGTGTTGATGTCAGCATATTAGATAGAGCAGGAACCTCACATAGATTTCACAAACTAACCGTATACAAGAAAGAACCAATCAGCTCAGAGATTCTAGAGCTCTCTACCATGCCTATCCCTTTCCAGGGAGAAGCAGGCATCTGTAGTTATTTTCTGCTCACTCTGTGCTGAGCCGGAAGAGAAACTATGGCATTTCTCAGTCAAAGCTGCCATCTCTGTCATTCTCTATGCAGCTAAGATACATGAGCACTCCACGATTGACAAGGTAAATGTCAAATCTTTGGGAAGTTCAAATGTTGGTGTGTTGGACATGTTTATCTATTCTTTTCTTCCTCAGGGGGAAGATGAAAGCTGGAGTTTTTCATCTTTTAGTCTGTGCTAAGCAAAGGCAAAAAATCAAAGGTGTCTACCAGCCTAGGTTGCCACCTCCATTCCCTGTCAGGTAGTTAAACTATGTTGCACACATCAGAGCTCCAAAGCTGGTAAAATAGGATTTAGTTCCCTGGGAGCTTCCTTGGAAAATCTGGACATTGGATACATGAATCAACCCATTTCCTCCCCTGGGAGAAGTTGAAACTAGGAGTTCTTCTGATCATGTGTCACTGTGCTAGTGCAGAAATTCTAATGAGAGAAGGTCCTAAATTTTCCTACCAGCTTCAGTGAGTCTAGTTTCACATTCACGTAAATATAGGAGCCTTTCAATTGGATTCCAGATTTCTTACAAAGGGAATTTGTTCCTGTATTGTTGATGAATCATGTTATTTGTGGGGAAAAGAAGAGTCTAGGGCTTCAAACCCTGCCAGTTTGCTCTTAGTTTATTTTAATGCAATTGTTGATAAGTTAGGGCATAAGTCTGCCATTTTATGTTATTTTGTATTTGTTCTCTGATCTTTTTTCTCTTTTTATATTTTTTCTAAAGTCCTGTGGGTTAGTGTAACTTTTTAATAATTTTATTTTGCTTTATTAATTTTGATCTATAATATTTTATGTGGATCTCTATTTTATATTTATTAATGAACATTTTATATTTCAATGGTTACTCCATATTACAAATATTTATAAAACATATTACAGTTTGCTGGATTCAAAATTTATAAAACATCAAGTAAAGTGTTCAAACTTTACCTTCCTTGGGTCCATTTATCCTCTTTCATCTGCAGTCAAGTTGTCTTACATTTTTTCTTTGCATACCTAGGGATATACATTTAAGACTTGAAATTTTTGCTTAAACTACTTAGCATAATTTAGAAAAGTCAGAAGGAAGGGGGCTGTATCTCCCCATATTTTGCTCCTGTTATTATCATTTCTTTCCCTTTAACATTTCAATATCCTACTTTTATTATTTCATTTTTTTGGAGAATTTCCTTCATCCATTTATTCAGGATAGATGTGCTGGCAAAAATAAAATAAAATAACATAAAAAATAAAATACCTCCTAGGTTTCCTTCACCTGAAAATATACAGATGTTCTCTACATTTGTTTGTATGTTTTCACTTGACATAGAGAATCCCATGTGACAGTTTTTTGGTTTTTGTTTTGTTTTGTTGTTGTTGTTGTTGTTTTCCTTAACACTTGAAAACTACGTGACTTCTTTCTGGCCTCAGTGGGCTCTCATGAGCAACCCTCTAAGGGTTATCCACATTCTTCATTCAGATTCTTTTTTCCCTCTAGGCACTATTTTTGTTTTTCTGACTGTTTTTAAGAGTTTTCTTGGTCTTTGCTTTTCAAAAGTTTGACTATGATGTGTCTTAATTTGTATTGATTTTGTGTTACTCTGTTTCAGTTTCTCTCAACTATTGAACCTATAGG
This sequence comes from Colobus angolensis palliatus, assembly GCF_000951035.1. Lineage (NCBI taxonomy): Eukaryota > Metazoa > Chordata > Mammalia > Primates > Cercopithecidae > Colobus > Colobus angolensis. Next base: position 19,180,720 of record NW_012115488.1, on the reverse strand, counting down.
TTTATGTCTTTTTCCAAGTTTGGAAAATTTTGAGGCATTATTTATTAAAATCCTTTTTTAGGCCAAATCTCTTTCTCCTATCTTTTAAAAACTCCAATGTTAGATATTTTGTTATAGTCTTTTATGTCCCTGAGTCTCTGTTCATCTTTTTTTTTTCCATTCAGTCTGTTTTATCTGTTGTTCACATTGAGGAATTTTTACTGTTTTGTTGCAAGTTCTTTGATTCTTCCATCTGTCTTTTCTATTCTGCTGCCAACTTCGTTCATTGAGTTTTTAGATTTTATCCATTGTAACTTTCTGTCTGAGATTTCCACATGCATCTTCTTATATCTTCTCTTCTTTGCTGAGACATTCTAGTTTTTAATTTGTTTCAAAGATATTTATAATTGCTTGTTGAAGGACTTTCATGATGCCTAAGGAAGATAATTCTCATATATTTGTTACCTTGTAGTCAGTCAATTGTCTTTCCTTATTGTAATTGAGATATCCCTTGTTTTTGACATAATGAATGATTATTTTCTATTAAAACCTGTACATATTGGAGCATTGTATTATGAGACTGTCAATATTATTTCAATATTGTGTTTTAGAAGGCCCTCTCTGACCCTACCCCGTATTGAGGAAGATGACAACACTTGCTCATTACTGGCAGATGTCGTTAGAATCTAGGTTTCCACTGCCTTCTCTCACTTCTCAGGTTGGCAGGGGAGAGGCTCTTCATCACAGGTGGGCAGGTGGCTGGACTGATTTCTGGACTGATTTGCTAATTAGGACTCCTCCCTAGACCTCTGTTGATATCATCCTGCCTGAGAGATACAGGTAACTTCATTATTGCTGAGAAGTTGTAAAATTCTGATTTTCCCTAGGCCTCCCCCAAAGCTATCACTTTTAGTAGGGGAAGGGTGATTCCCTACTTGCAGATGGTAGTAGAAGGCTAGCACTAGGCGAGCCTTTCCATATGGTCCCGCTGACATTGTAATGGGGGTTCATTGCCACCCAGCTTGAATGAACGTCCCACATCCATAATCTGACACTACTGGCAGAAAAATGGAGTAAGTCATTGCAGCCTAATGAGTATGGAAGTTTTGCCACTCTCCTTGGCCTTTGTGGGGGACTGGTGGGAGTTCAACAGTTTTTTTCTTTGGTGCTTTTCTGAAGTAGAGTCGTTCTTGTCTAAATGTTATTTGTCTTGCTGGACTGCTGTTTCCTCATCCTCTGAATCGAGATACAATACTTTATTGGGGCATGTAGAGTTTTTATGTCTGCGTCTATTGACATTTTGGAGTTGATGCCTTCATGACTATTCATGCATCCAATTTGATTTATATAAGCCAAAAAGGAAAACCCAGAGAAATCATCACTGTCCTCAGGTTCTGAGATCGCCACTTAGTCTACATTTTTTGTTGTATCTTTCTTATGATATATATTATGATGTTCAGGGTATTTTAACTCTTGAAACTCCAAAGAAAATATTTGAAAACAAAAACAAAAGCAAGTCAATTAAATAATAGGCAGAAGACTTGAAGAGACATTTTACCAAGGAGGCCATACAGATGGAGAACAAACATGAGAAGGGATATTTAGCATAACTAACTATTGGGGAAATGAAAATTAAGACCACACAAGAATATCACTACACATCTACTAAATCATCTAAAAAAGTGATAACAATACCAAATGCTGGAAAAGATGCAGAAAAACTGGATTTCTAATGCAATGTTTGTGGAAATATAACATGAGATAGTCAATTTGGAAAATAATTTTGCAGTTAAAGAAAAACAACAAAACTAAGTGTGCAATTACCATGTGGCCCAGATACTATACTATCAGACATTTATTCTCTAGAAATAATAGCACACAAATGAATATTTATTACAAATCTATTTGTATTAGCTAAAACCTAGAAATAATTAAAATGTCCCCTATAAAAAATAGTGAACTACTGACACATGAAACAACTTAGATAAATCTCAAGGGAATTATCCTGAGTGAAGCATCTCATCTCAAAAGGTCACATACTGTTCGATTTAATTTTTAAAAACATTTTTGACTGGGCATGGTGGCTCACGCCTGTAATCCCAGCACTTTGGGAGACTGAGGTTGGTGGATCACTTGAGGTCAGGAGCATGAGACCAGCCTGGTCCAGATGGTGAAACCCCTTCTCTTCTATCTATCTATCTATCTATCTATCTATCTATCTATCTATCTATCTATCTATCTATCTATCTAGTGTGTGTGTGTGTATTAGCATGTGTATATATATGTATATATATATTAGCATATATGTATACATATGTATGTGCCAAGTATGGTGGCACATACCTGTAATCCCAGCTACTCGGGAGGCCTAGGCAGGAGAATCGCTCGAACCCAGGAGGCGAAGGTTGCAGTGAGCCAAGATTGTGCCACTCCACTCCAGCTTGAGTATCAGAGCGAGACTCCATCTCAATAATAATAAAAAAATATATATGACAAAATTATAGAGATAGAGTACATAGTGGTAGTAGACAGGGTTTAAGGATGATGGTGTGTTTACTTTTCTAGGGCTGCTGTAATGAAGTAGCACAAATCAGATGATTTAAAACAAAAAGTAATTACTATATCACAGTTACAGAAACTAACTTTCGAAATCAAGATGTCAATAGAGTTCCTCCAAAGGCCCTGAGAATCTGTTGTATGTTTCTCTTAGTTTCTGGTGGCTGCTGACAGCCCTTGGAATTCCTTGGTTTGTTGCTTCCTAGCACCAATTTCTGCTTCTGTCTTCACACAGCCTTCTCTGTGATGTTAGATGTTCTTCCTCTTATTATTAGGACACCAGTAACTGTGATTAGGTCCCATCCTAAATCTAGAATATTTTCATCTCAAGGTCCTTAACTAATCATATCTTCAAAAAAAAACCCTATATCCAGACCAGCTCACATTCCAACGTTTTGGGTGGAAATGATAGTGAAGGGGAATGAGGTGAGTATGACTTAGTGGGATAGTATGAACCATATCTTATGTTGATGAAATAATTCTGTATCTTGGTTGTAGTGATAGTTACACAAATCTACACATATGATAAAATGGCATAAAGCTGCAAGTACACACTTTTCTGGTTTCGATATTATCTTATAATTACAGAAGATGTAACCATCAGGGAAAACAGGCTAAAAGCTACCTGCAACTTCTCTGTACTATCTTTGTAACTTCTTGTGCATTTATTATTATTTCAAAATAAAAGTTTAGAAATTGGTCTAATAATTTTCTTATAGATGACAGCAACTTTCCCCTATTTATGTCTCTCTGTGTGTATGTGTGTGTATGTGTGTATATATATATATATATATGTATTATATATATTCCTTACTTTACATTTTATCTAATATAAAAACATTATATGCCTCTTCAAAAAGGAGGAAAAATTGATAATTACTAAAATGTGTCCTGAGTCATGTGTCCAGTAGTATAATAAATTGCTTATATTGTCAAAGAGTTTGTACATTTGCTCATAAGATTGTAAATATGAGAGTGACTGATTATTTTATTAACTGTTCCTGATTTAAATATTAGGCCTAGAGTGTCGTTGTCTATATAATGAAGCTAAATGAAGACCCAAATTAATGATAAAGTGTCATATTGCAACATACATAGTCAAAACTCGTATCCTCAAACTGATTTACGTATATTTAATGCTTTTAGTTAAAGGAGGACAATAGAATGATTAAAGTTATTTTTAAGATCATAGAACCCTTTTCCTAAAAATAAAATGGGAACATAAGCAATCTCTGTATTTGCACAAATCTTTAACAAAATGGACAAAATAGAGTCTTTTACAGGGAAAATCATTAGCATTGAAAATACTGGATATATATGTACATACACACAAATACACACACACACACACACACACACACACACACACACACACTCCCTCTCTTTCAATTGTAAATGTGTCCTTTAAAGTGTTTTAAAAATGCTATTACTAAAATAATTATTTTAACATCACTTTGTCTACTAAAAGTTTTATTATTTTCTAAAATGTATAGAGGGAGTTCTTCATGATTTAAAGCCACGTTATATTAAGATAGCTGACTGGCAGTTGTCTGCTTTATTAGAAATGAGATTCCTCCTACTCTGCCCACCTGAAACGAAACACAAAATATGTCACCATTGAGAATTTAGTATGATTAGGATTGACAATTCTTTTCAGAGAAGATCTCTGTAGGCGGAATCAAAATGTCATAAGGGAAATAAAGCTGTAACAATAGAACAGAACTGCAAAGAAAAAAAAAATCACAACTCAGGTTATGGATCATTTGTAAGAAGGATGACACTATTTTCTAATTAGACTTGAATTTCCAATTGCATATTTACAGACAGAAATGAGTCATGAATTATAATTTTGAATTATTCTTAATCACAACAGATTTATAATAAATTTTTAAATTACACTTTTTCCCACTTATGATAGCATACATATAAATATCAAAATTTGTACCCTAAATTTATCTAGTGTCTTCAGTGACAAAATATCAAAAGATATTGTACAGTTTAAATTGCCTCACTTCTATCACTTCTATGGTAGAACTCACTAAACATTTAAAAGCAGTTTTAGTACATTGCAAACTGATCTCGTATGTGAAGTGTACAATTTACTTTTCAAAATCAAATGAAGCTAAAATTGTTAAGATATAATAATTGAACAAAGAAAAGTGTTAAATATTTGTTATAAATAAATATTGAGCTAAATATGAGAACCATTCTATTAGAAAAGCCATTTCAAAATTCTGGGATGTTATTCAGGTTTCAAATGTGTTTCAGCACCCTTATTGTGCAAACTTATTGACCATGACACAATGTGATCCTGAAGGTGAATGAATGGTGATTATTTAGGAATGACATCTTTTAGTCTGGACCTTTGTTTGGAAAATTTTCCTTTGTAAATTACATTATAATGCAGTAATTTAAAGGAACACGGAAAGTTCAGCAGAAAAGATATTTTAATGATTCCTGTGTTTGTTATTTCAGACTACTTCAAATCATACAGCCAGTTAATGACAGAATCCAAAATATATGAAAGCCAAATATTGCATTGTCATTTTGCTCCTTTGTTCCATCCTCTCTACTTCTACTTTATTCCTAACCCCAGCCCCAGATGCTCTCTTGTCTAAAGTCCTTCACTTTTCATGTCAGGATAAATCTGTTAATTCATAGCACTCTGTTAACACTTATCAATGTAGTACAATCATTTAAGTATTTATTTCCTCCACTAGTCAGCTCCCTGAGAATAAAGATTATGAATTATTCAAGTGTGTTCTTCCAAGTGCCCAATGCAGTGACAAGTACATCTGACAGCCTTTTGTTTCAGACTATTTTTCTCAATAATGTTCTTATACCAAAAAGCAGTGGAAGATAAATACAGTGTCTATTTACAGAACAGGAGTATATGTTTTAATTGTCCAGAATAGTAAAGGCAACATCAGTCTCCCAGGCAAAGGATCAGTTTGCTTTCAGTCCATTAGAAAATGTTTGTCTACCCTAAACCCAGAGTTCCTCAGTTATGATTCAAACATACTGCATGCAGTTATCAACTTGGACTACTCCATGTTGTCCCCATGGGACTTAATGTTGAAGAAAAAGAAATGCAGCTATGAGGTTCATCAGATTCTCTGTGCCATGAATTAATATAAATCCTTTGTCTCTGTCTCCAGAATCTCACATCTCTTCTATTAGCATCCCTGAAACTATGACAGGCTAGCTTATTAGCATTCAAATAAAGGAAAACCTCAGACACTGCACATTTCTTGAAATCAGTTACTCATAGATATGAACTATGAATGCCAAAAAAAAAAAAAAAGAAGCCCAATCAATGATCTGGTCTACAATTCACCTATTTCATATATTAGGAATCAGAGGTTCAGAAAAGTTGTGTCACCCTCTAAAATCATGTTTCAAATATATTTTTGTGAATGTTTAATAATATATGAGTAATTATTAAATTTTATCAATAAATTTTCTGTTTATACAGACAATAACTATAAAAGCATGCTGCCATATGATGTTAGGACTGATATTTATCATTTGCATGCACAATCACATTGGCATGTGATGTACTTCTTTAATTGTTCAGAATAAAAGAGAAAACAAAGAAAAAATATTTATATACTTACACAACATCAAAAGATCAGGTGACATTATGTTATGACATGCTATATAAAGAAGTTTTTGAGTAGTCTAATTAGAAAAGAAGTGGAATGATTAATTTTTTAAATGATCCATCATAGGATAAGCATCTGAGTTTTAGCAAATTTACATTATTTCATCTCTAAATCTATATTCCAACACATTAAATCATGTTATTGATTTAAATTTTACTGATTTTTTAAATTAAGGTCATATTCTATTGGTATTTTTCTTTTTCTAAACCTGCGTGAGCTATAAACATGAGCAATCTCTACTTACTGGATTTTTACATGTAAATATTATTTGTAATGATTTAAATTAACAAGGAAAGTTCACAAGAAGTTTTCCTAAAGAAATCTGTGCATGTACATTAACTTACCTTTTAGAAACTCTGCCCCAAGACATAGACTCAGTTACTGACAGCACATGTACTATTGCTGTTCCTTGGTGTACATGGGGAATTGATCCCAGGAGTACCTCCCCCCATGCCAAAATCCACAGACTCATGTTTAGCAGTCAGTCCTGCAGAACTCACATTTAGGTAATGTGCGCCCTCTGTATAAGTGGGGTTTTCATACTGTACTTTTGATCTGCGTTCTGTGGAAAAAATATCCACACATAAGTGGATTCACATACTTCAAACCTGCATTGGTCAAAAGTCAACTGTATATTAAAACTAAGCTCTTTCCATTGTGTCATTTTGACTCCCTTGTTACTTACTATTTATCTAGAGAATAATAATATAAAAATTTCTCTATTGTCTATTAAACATTGAAAAAGTGAAATAATTTCTGAATCCAAAGTTACTTGGTTGTACAGACTAGTAAATGATCCAGTAGTTGTGATCCAATTGTGTGAAGTTCTATTGACAAAATGCTACGGCCAAAATATAAATCATTACCCTATTATTACTGATTCCGTATCACAATGTATTTGAAGACTGATTTGTGAAAATCAATGCTTTAGTTAAATTTTGTAAAATCTCTTTATTTTATTATTACATAATTATGACTTAAACACATAATTAAGATTCTGCTGCCTTCTCAAATACTCAGTTCATCGAAAGTTAAATGCAATCATTTTGGATATAATCCCATCTTTTAGTAAAGTGAGTACATTGTGTGCTTGGTTTATTCATTTAAATTGTTATCACATAAAATGCTCTTTACTCCAAACTCACAAACCTTAAATTATTTAAATATAAATTTATACATAAAACAAGTGTGATCCTCTTGGAGGTTATTGTTTCCTAAGGATAGAATATTGTGGCTATTCATCATTCTTTTTTCAAGTAGAAAGATATTTGTAATACACAAAGGGAAAACAAATATGACACAGGACAGACAAGGTTAAGTTGTTTCTTAATTTTAACCATGTTCACAGCAGAATTTCTCTATAAGTTTATTTAAAACAGTTGGCATGCTAGTTAAGACCTCTGTCAGAGGCTGGTAAAATGCAACAAATTATACTTTAGACTTCTTATAATAAATTAACATAGTTTCTTACAGTTTTCTCTCTATGCAAATGTTATTTTACTGGATTGTAATTACACCCCATATGCAATTTACATGTTAATAAAATGACATTCTGTAAACAGTGTAGTTACCAATAATTCTCCAGAGAACTGTAGCTGACTTTACTAACAGATAGGGTCATAATTGTATATACAATCAATTCACCTCAATTGATATTTGATTGTATTACTTGTAGATAATTTTAGATGTTAAAAAATCCTTTTTTTAAATGAAATTTGTAAAACTTCTTTTTCAGTTGTTTCTCGTGTTCACTATTATTTTCTATACCCTTTGGCCTGAAGTAACTGGTCAACAGAAATGAAATAAATAGAAGTTGTGGAAGGAATAAATATACTTAGTCCTTAATCCATGAAACCCACTAAGTGACTTGGCTGTCTACAAGAAAAATGTGTTTTCCATTAACATGGGCTTCCCATCACCCTCACCCTGGTAGCAGTGTAAAAGATGAAAGTGTGAATAAATGACTGTATATGTGGATTTTTAATTTTTTTCCTTAAAATAAAACATGAGTAACATAATATAGAGATGGTACATTGATGATATTTATACATACAGCTTTTTAAATAGGTAACTTCCACTCTGAGTGAGCATGACTTATAGATCATGATAATAAAGTAATTCTGGCAGCCCAATGCTTTCGCTGATCATTCTTAGCATATATAAAGTTTTGTGCTTGCTTAACATTGCAAAACACGTTATTGAACTAGAAATTAAAACTTTAATTCAATATAATAATCAAAACTTTAAACATAGTTTAAAATTTTGTCACCTTCAGCTCACTCAGTTCAAGGGTCTTTGAATTAAGGAGTCTGAATTTGGAAAGGAAATGTAGTTATTTATTTATTTATTTCAGCATCTTATCTTTGGAGATCATGGCACTATTTTTCTGTGTAAAAGGTTTTTAAATAAACTTAATGGATTTCTGTTGTATACATGTAATGAAATAATACCAGGGTCAGGCCCAGATATCCATCCTTCAACCTACTTAACTATTCATCTTTCTTTTTTTTTTTTTTTTTTTTTTGATACAGAGTCTCGCTCTGTGGTCCAGGCTGGAGTGCAGTGGCGGGATCTCAGCTCACTGCAAGCTCCGCCTCCCGGGTTTACGCCATTCTCCTGCCTCAGCCTCCCGAGTAGCTGGGACTACAGGCACCCGCCACCTCGCCCGGCTAGATTTTTTTTGTACTTTTTTAGTAGAGACGGGGTTTCTTTTTTTTTTTTTTTTTTATTATACTTTAAGTTCTAGGGTACATGTGCATAACGTGCAGGTTTGTTACATATGTATACTTGTGCCATGTTGGTGTGCTGCACCCATCAACTCGTCAGCACCCATCAATTCATCATTTATATCAGGTATAACTCCCCAATGCAATCCCTCCCCCCTCCCCTCCTCCCCATGATAAGCCCCAGGGTTTCACCGGGTTAGCCAGGATGGTCTCGATCTACTGACCTCGTGATCCGCCCATCTCGGCCCATTCCCACCAACAGTGTATGAGCATTCTCCTTTGCTTCCTCACCATCATGTGCTATCTTTTCTTAGTAATAGCCATTCTAACTGGGGTGAGATTATATCTCATGGTGGTTTATGGTTTTTATATGTGTTTCTTTGAGTATTAGTGGTGCTGAGCATGTTTTCATATACCTATGTGCCATTTGTATGTCTTTTTTGAGAAATGTCTTTTCAGGTCTTTATCCCATTTTTAAATTGGATTAGTTGTTTTGTTTTTGTTTTATTATTGAGTTGTTTGAGTTTCTTATATATTCTTGTTATTAAACCCTTGTCAGGTGAATAGTTTGCAAATATTTTCTCCTATCCTCTAGGTTGTCTCCTCACTTTATGAATTATTTCCTTTGCTGCACAGATGCTTTTTAGCTTGATATAATTCATATTTTTTGCTTTTGTTGCCTGTGCTTTTGAGGTCTTACACCAAAAATATGTGTCCAAACTAATGTCCTGTAACATTTCTCCATTTTTTTCTTGTAGTTTTATAGTTTAAGGTCTTAATATAAAGTCTTCAATTCATTTGAAATAATTTTTGTCGATGGTGAAAGATGAAGATCTATTTTCTTTCTTCTGCCTTCGGATATCCAATTTTCCCAGTAGCATTATTGGAGAGGTTGATTTTTCTCCATTGTATCTTCTTGGTGCCTTTGTCAAAAATGAGTTGACTATTAAGAGTATTGATTTATTTCTGGTTTCTCTATTTGTCCCATTGGTCTATGCATCTGTTTTTATGCAGGTACCTTACTGTGTAGTTTACTATAGTTTTATAGTATAATTTGACATCAGGTAGTCTGATGCCAGCAATTTTGTTCTTTTTCCTCAGAAATTTTTTTAGCTATTTGGATTCCTTTTTAGCCCCACACAAATTTTTGGATTGTTTTCTATATCTATGAACAATCATTGATATTTTGATAGGAATTTCATTGAATCTATAGATTGCTTTAGATATTGTAAACATTTTAACAATATTAATTATTACAATACATGAGAATGGAAAGGCTTTCCATTTTTGTGTATTACACAAAACATTTCTTTCATACTTGTTTTATAGTTTTTCTTGTAGAGATCTTTACCTTTTTGATTAAATGTATTCCCATTTTTTGTAGCTATAATAAATGGGGCTGCTTTATTGATTTATTATTCAGTGAAATTACTGTTAGTATATACAAATACTACTTATTTTTATATGTTGATTTTGTGTACCATAAATTCAGTACATTTATTTATTTGTTCTAAGATTTTGTCAAGTGCAATGAAGGGCAATATGACTTCTTCCTTTGCAGTTTGGATGCCCTTTACTTGTTTATGTTGCCAAATTGTTCTGACTATGAATTGAAGAACTATGTTGAATAGAAGTGGTGAAAGTGGGCATCTTTATATTGTTCCCATTCTTAGCTGAAAGGCTTCCAGTTGTTCTCCATTCAGTATAATATTAGCTGTGGGCTTGTCATATATAACATTTATTGTGTTGAGTTAGGTTCCTTCTAGGTTCAATTTGTTTTGAGTTTCACCATGAAAGGATGTTGAATTTTATCAAATGTGTTTTCCCCATCTATTTAAATGATTATATAATTTTTGTCCTTGATTCTTTTGGTATCATAATTATTGATTTGCTTATGATGAACTATCCTTTTATCACTGATAACAATCTTACTTAATCATGGTGAATAACTTTTTAATGGGTTGTTGAGTTATGTTGGTTAGTATTTTTTTGAGGATTTTGGACCTGTTTATCAGGGATATTCACTTGTAGTTTCTTCTTTATTTATTTATTTTTGTCTTCATCTCTTTTTTGATATCAGGGTAATGCTAGCCTCATAGAATGAATCTGGAAGTATTTCCTCCTCTTCAGTTTTTTGAAATCATTTGAGCAGAATTGGAATCAGTTATTTAAATATTTGATATAATTGGGCATTAATATTTGTGTTTACTCAAGATAAATTAATTTCTTTTCTATTATTTCAAGTTTTGAAAAATGCACACTTCCTTATAAATGCATTTGTAACATATGTATATCTACATATATGTATATATAGACATACATACAAGTATCACATAAATTGTACATTAGCATACAGGTATTAAAATATATTTTATGTACATGTGTAGGTATTCATTAATTCAGCTATTAATTTAGGCATATGATTATTGATAAACACAGAAACTGTATAAGTATGCATTTTGTATAACTTAGCAAAAGAGAAATAAACATAAATAATATACTAAGGAATCACAAGGTGCAGATAACCAAGTTTGGAGAAATAAAAGATTTAAAAGAGAGTAGAAGAAAAGATGCATAAGGGAGGAGAGAAAGATTATATGGCAAAAATAAAGAATCTGAAGACGATGTGGCTGCAAATAGCTATAGTTCACTCAGATGCTACAGGGCATCTGATTTTGGTGACTCTATATGTTCTGTTCAAGGAGATTTGCTTTTTTATAATTAATTATTTTTACATTTCAATGTTTTTTGCCAACTTTGGGTTACTAAAACAACAACAGCCATGTGGATTCCTAACCACAAATCAGAAACTTCCCAGATTTTTCTGCCCATGTCAAATGAAATAAATGCTCTGTATAAACACTGTAATAATTACGTATTTGTAAAAATTACTTATATATAGGAAATGTTTTACCTTATTTGTTTGTATTATGCATAGTATTGTAAAGAATATAGCAAACTTATTAACATTCTATTTAGTTTTATTTTGTATTTTTCATTTTATGCATATATAGTAGGTGTATGTATTCATGAGATTCATGAGATATTTTGATATAGTCATACAACTCATAATAAGTACATCAAGGTTAATGGAGTATCCATCACCTCAAACATTTACCATTTATTCATGTTACAAATATTCTAATTATACTATTTTAGTTATTTTAAAATTTACAATAAATTATGGTGAATTGTAATCACCTGTTGTGCTATCAAATGTTAGATTTATTTGTTCTATGTAATTATATTTTTGTACCCATTAACTATCCCCACTTCTCCTCCCCACCCTGCCATGCCTAACCACCTTTCTCAACCTCTGGTATCCATAACTCTAGACTGTTTCTCCATAAGTTCAGTTGTTTTAATGTTTAGCTCCCAGAAATAAGTGAGAACATGTGAAGTTTGTCATTCTCTGTCTGGCTTATTCCACTTAACATAATGTCCTCTATACCTTCCATGTTATTGCAAAGTATAGGCTCTTATTCTTTATTTTGGCTAATACTCTATTGAGTATATATATTGCATTTTCTTTATTCATTCTTCTGTTTATGGACACATAGGTTGATTCTGAATCTTGGCTATTGTGAATAGTTCTGCAATAAACATGGGCATGCAGATATCTCTTCAATATCCTTATTTCCTTTCTATCAAGTATTTACTGAGCAGTGGGATTGCTAGATCATATGGTAGCTCTATTTTAATTTTTTGAGGGACTTCCATATTTTTCTCCATGATGGCTGTACTAGCTTGCATTCCTACCAACAGTATACAAAGGTTCTTTTTTTTTTTTTTCCCCCACATCCTTGCTGGCATTCGTTATTGTCTCTCTTTTGAATAAAAGCTATTTTAATTGGATTGAGATGCATGTCTCTGATGATCAGTGAGGTTGGGCACCTTTTCATATACCCATTTGCCATTTGAATGTCTTCTTTAGAGAAATGTTTATTCAAATATTTCCACCATTTTTAAATCAGATTTTTTTTTTCCAGTTGAGTTGTCTGAGCTCTTTATAGATCCTAGTTATTAATCTCTTGTCAGATAGATAGTTTCCAAATAGCATGTCCCATTCTGTGGGCTGTCTCTTCAATTTGTTGATTATTTCCTTTGCTGTGCAGAAGCTTTTTAATCTTAATGTAATCCCATTTGTCCATTTTTGCTTGGGTTGCCTGTGTTAGTGGAGTATTACTCAAAAAATCTTTTCCCAGACCAATTTCCTAGAGAGTTTTCCCAATGTTATCTTTTAGTAGTTTCAGGTCTTAGATTTAACTCTGTAAAACATTTTGATTTAGGCAGGTTGCAGTGGCTCATGCCTGTAATCCCAGCACTTTGGGAGGCCGAGGCAGGTGGATTACTCGAAGTCAGGAGTTCGAGACCAGCCTGACTAACATGGCGAAAACTCTTCTCTACAAAAAATACAAAATTAGCCAGCTGTGGTGGTGCACACCTATAATCGCAGTTACTCAGGAGCCCGAGGCAGGAGAATTGCATGAACTTATAGGGCAGAGATTGCAGTGAGCGGAGATCATGCCACTGCACTCTAGCCTTGGCAACAGAGCGAGACTTCATCTCAAAAAAAAAAAAGGTTTTGATTTATTTTTTGTTAAATGGTAAAATACAGGGGTCTAATTCTATTCTTCTGCATATAAATATCCATTTTTTATTATACTTTAAGTTTTGGGATACATGTGCAGAACATGCAGATTTGTTACATAGGTATATACATGCCATGGTGGTTTGCTGCACCTATCAACTTGCCCTCTACATTAGCTATTTCTCCTAATGCTATCCTCCCCTAACCCCCATTCCCCAACAGGCTCCAGTGTGTGATGTTCCCCTCCCTGTGTCCATGCATTCTCATTGTTCAGCTCCCACTTAGGAATGAGAACATGCAGTGTTTGGTTTTCTCTTTCTGTGTTAGTTTGCTGAGAATGATGGTTTACAGCTTAGCACTGTTTATTGAAGGGACACTTCTATATATTCTTGGCACGTTTCCTGGAAGTGAATTCACTGTAGATGTATTGATACATTTCCTAGTTCTCTCTTCTGTTCCCTTGGTCTGTGTGTTTGTTTTTATACCAGTACCATGCTATTTTAATTCCAATAGTTGTACCGTATAATTGGAAGTCAGGTAATGTGATTCCTCCAGTTGTGTTATTTTTGCTCAGAATAGCTTTGATTATTCTGGGTCTTTTGTGGTTCCATATACATTTTAAGATTGCTCTTTTTGTTTATGTAGAGATGTAATTGGTATTTTGACAGTAATTGCATTGAATCTGTAGGCTGCTTTGAGTAGTGTGGACATCTTAACAATATTGATTCTTCCAATTCATGAACATGAAACATCTTTCCATGTTTTTTGTATTCTTTTCAATTATTTTCATCAATGTTTTAGTTTTCATTTTAGGAATCTTTAACTTATTTGGTTAATATTATTCCTAGTTATTTTACTTTATTTGTAGATATTGTAAATGGGATTACTATCTTGATTTTTTTTTTCAGATAGTTCACTGTTGGCATGTAGAAATGCTACTGATTCTTGCATGTTGATTGTGTATCCTACAACTTTACTGAATTTTTTTTATCAGTTCTAATAATTTTTATTGGAATCTGTAGATTTCTCCATATTAACATTTCTTTTAAATTTGGCTAAACTATTAGTGACAATGTGACACATTTTGTATAGCTCAGAATTGAATCTTATTCAAGTCCAGCTGAATTTTATAACAACAATATTTTGAAAATGAATAGATCCTGTATTCAATAGCTCTAATAATAAGTACAACATGTACAAAGCATTTATTGATATCATTCAAACTATTCTCAAAACTAAGCAAACAAGATTATAATTTTTATGAAATAATTTTCATTCTTTTATTAAGCCTGATTTATTTCAAAATGTACTGTATTTCACTTTTTTAAAATAAAATACATGTATTCACAAAAAATCAAATGTAATTTTTCTACAGAAATTTATTTTATGCCTACTATGTTCAAGGAACTGTTGCATTTATATTGATTTTTAATCACCTTTGAAAGAGAATTATATCAGCTTCTCTTAATGCATATTTAAAGGTGGCTAAAATATAAAGAAATAAATAGAAAATAAAATAAACCGTCAGACTTTCAATCAACTTTAAGAAAAAAATTTTGATTTTTTATCTGTATATACTTTTTCCCCGAAGATTTCACCATTAGTATCAGTCTGCTGTTTCATACATATCGCAGTGAGGGTCTTTTCTGTGTTCATAAAGAAATATTAGATTATATTCCAGAACTGTATATGCAGTCCACATAAAATGTTTGAAGAATGATCCATGCTGCTGGAGGAATGTAATTTCAAGTTCATTAACATCTTAGGAATTAAAAACAAGTCAGAGACATAATTGTTCTTTAAAAATTCACCCAAACGTAGGAGAATGATTTACATCCATGATAGGGTTTGGATCTGTGTCCCTGCCCAAATCTGATGTCAAACTGTAGTCCCAGTGTTTGAGATGGGGCCTGCTGGGAGGTGATTTCACTGGAGCGATTTCTAATGGTTTAGCACCATCCCCCTCATTCTATTCTTGGGATGGATTTCTCACAAGATATCATTGTTTAAAAGGGTGTGGCACTTCCCCTGGTCTCTCTCTTCCCACTCTTCTAGCCATGGACCATGTGTGATGAGCCTGCCTCCCCTTTGCCTTCCACCATGATCGGAAGATTTCTGAGGCCTACCCTGACAGAAGCCTAGCAGATGGCCAGCATCATGCTTCCTGTTCCACCTGAGAAACCATTAGCCAATGAAACCTCTTTTCTTTATAAATTACTCAGTCTCAGGTATTTCTTTATAGCAATGCAAGAGCAAACTAATGCAATGAAATAAGATTCAAACAAAGGAAACACATGGATCATTTTCCACTCAACCTTCAATTTGACTTAGATCATGAATTCTTGGTGTAATAATGTCACATAGATGTGGAATACAGTAGACTAGAATTCATGGGACGTAGATTCTAACTGTAAAATCCTAGCTACCAGCCACTACAGAACACCATTTTGTACAAGGACTTAGAATTTACAGAAATTGTTTTTCTTGTGTAAAGAAACGGAATCGACTGATACCATAGATTATCTCTTCTAGCAATTTTATGTGTATTCTAATTATTTCAGTCTGTGTTAACAATACACTAGAGTTTTTATTTATGTTATCGTTTGTAGTTATACATAAGAACTACTTATAATGCCCTATATGTTTTATTTATTGGTTTATCAAAGTGCATTTAGGGCAATATTAAAATGTGAAGACCTCTAGTAAATGAGTAAGATATACTTTCACAATAATGTATTTTTGGTGCAGAATGATGGACTCATAGAATGTCACTAAATATTCTTTGTTATTTCAATTAATGTAACTATAAGATTTTTTCATATGAATCCTGGTCTATCCTTGGTTTTCAATAAAACTACCTTTTGAGAGAATAAATTATTTCATCTTATCTTCATACATTTATAAATTCATCAATGACTGATGATTTAGATTCTATCTGAGATGGCAACCTTGAGCTAGAAGACTTAGCATTCTGTTGTAAATCAACGCCCTGAGCCTTCTTTCATCTTTTTTGGGTTTTATTGTTTAAACTGATATTATGTGAATGCCTGAATATTGTTATTTAAAGATACATTAGCGCTCTTAAGCACTTACTACTAAGCAACCCTCATTGCTCCTTTGTTTCCAGGAGAATGGATATTAAATATTTATCTTCAGAATAAACAAAAACTACTTACACTATCATTGTGATGCTCCAAAAATAAATTTGATTCTCTAAGTATACTAACTACCTGTCAGCATTCAGGAGTATGTTTTTATTTCCAAACTAAAATCTGGTAACATAGTAGCATTTTTGAATATAATTTAATTCAAGGAATCAGATTTTATCATTC
This sequence comes from Colobus angolensis palliatus, assembly GCF_000951035.1. Classification (NCBI taxonomy): domain Eukaryota; kingdom Metazoa; phylum Chordata; class Mammalia; order Primates; family Cercopithecidae; genus Colobus; species Colobus angolensis. The sequence goes on along the minus strand of NW_012115488.1, from coordinate 19,163,871 downwards.
TTTACATATGCTAGCAAGGAAAATTCTGAAAATATGTATTTTCCAAAGAATAAAATCAGAGCATGTAAAATATTCTTACTGAAAAGATCTATCCATTTATCCATCCCTTATCTATCCATCCATCCATTCATCTATCCACCCATCCATGCATCCATTGATCCATCCATCCATCTATCCATCCATCCATCCATCCATCCATCCTTGCATCCACCCAAGAAGTATTTGTTGACCTCTATCATATCCCAGATGCAGTTCTATGTGGAAGAACAAAGCAAAGCCTTTGTTTATATAGGAAAAGTACATTTTCCATAAATTTCCTTTTTGCTTGACTAGACAGAGTAGATTTTCTTGTTCTTTCAACATTTGGAATGATAGGTTGCACATAGAGGTATTATAGATTCTGGATTTATTTGACCTACTTAGTTTTTAGTGCATGACCTCTATCTTTCCCTAATGCATTTTAAAATAATTCTCCTTTTGAATTTTGTTTTTATTTTTTTGCATTTCCTGCACTGCATTTGCTCCATTTCCCCTATGTCTCTATTTTTCTGTTGCTGGACGTGGTGGCTCACGCCATTAATTCCAGCACTTTGGGAGGCTGAGACAGGTAGATTACGAGGTCAGGAGTTTGAGACTAGCTTGGCCAACATGGTAAAACCCCATTTCTACTAAAAATACCCAAATTAGCCAGGCATGGTGGCATGTGCTTGTAATCCCAGCTACTTAGGAGACTGAGGCAGTAGAATTGCTTGAACCCGGGAGGCGGAGGTTGCAGTGAGTGAAGATTGTGCCATTTCACTCCAGCCTGGGAGACAGAGGGAGACTCTGTCTCAAATAAATAAATAAGTAAATAAATAAAAAAATAATATTAAAATAAAATAAAAACAAAATATATACTATCGGGTATTGGTAGCTCGCATGGGCCCTTGACCTCAAATATTTATATCACAATTTGATTTTTCCTGGTAGGTCATGCTCACTCTTGAACTCTAATGAAGTGCCAGTGCTGAATGGTGTGGTGCCTTCTGTAGGTCAGTATAAAATTGTGTTCCCAACTTCAGTGGTGAAAGAATAATGGCCTTACAGCTGGCTCTTCAAATCAGCTAGAATCTACAGGATTTGTTAGGTAAGTAGAACTCTCCTGTGTGCAGTGAGTAGGGATGTCCCTTCAGTAGTCTCTTCTAACCGCAGGGATGTTGTTCATAATTTTGTTATTTCTGGTGAGTTTCCTTCTAAGCACATTAACTTGAGTAGAGAGGAATAAGCCTCCTTGGAGTGAGCATGTGGACGCAGAAATTGCAGGCCTGTCAACACAGCATATTCCTTCACAACTCTTTTGCCAGCACCTTTCAGATTTCCAGATGGGACAGAGATTTATCTTTCCCATTGGAGTAAAGAGCCAAATTTATATTCCTAGGTCAACTTTTTGTTCACATTTTGAATAATTTATTTTGGAGCCTTTATGTACATTAGGGCCTTAATATTGCTTCATACCTGCACAATGAATAAGCATTAAAAATATTTCTAACAGTTATCTAGATAAGTCTATAGAAAAAAGTATGAAGGTCAAATGTAATTTATTTTTCAAAAATGACATGCTATGTTTTGCTTTCTTTTGTGAAATTTGTGAAAGGAGAACTTAAGAGATAATACTTTGTGAAACTTTATTCATCAGATGATATTTATTCCAAAAAAACCTAACACATATTTAAGCCTTGCTTTTATTCTAATAAAAATGTGTCTTTTTTTAGTATAGTCACAATTCTTCCCAGATTCATATATTTAAATCCTGATTCCAGATGTGATAGTATTCTGCGGCGGGGTCTTTGGAATACAATTGGGTAATGAGTATGGTGACTTCATGAATGGCTGTAATGCCCATAGAAGAAGAAATAGGAGAGAAATTTCCCTCCCCACCATGAGAGGATACAGCTAGAAATCACAGTCTTTAAACCAAGAAAAGAGCCTCCACCAAGAACCTGACTATGCTGACACCCTGATTTCAGACTTTAGATATGCAAAACCATGAGAAATAAATGTCGTTGTTTAAGTCATGCAATCCACAATACTCTGTTATAAGCCCAAACCAAGACACGAATGCAGATAATTTTTTGTTGTTCTTGGTTTCACTACAGTTAATGTATTTTTTAGATAATAATTTGCCATGGGCCTTCTATTATATTATTTTCAATCTATATTTAATATTTTTTTTAATGTGGCACTCTAGAAAAAAAAATAAACTCGATTGGTGGAAGAATGTATGGACATCTATTACCTTAAAAATCTATTCTACAACCATTCTTATATTCCTTTGGTAATAGCACCATAAGTTTTGGTTTGAGAAACCATCTAATCATGGACATATTTTAGAGGGACTACAAATAAAAATGTTCCATCCTTTCCTTGCCAAAGGATGCAAGAGGTTAGACTCCCACTCTCTGTAGTCCCATCAGGTTCACTGTAAAAACTTCTGCAGTATAACACCAAAGCTGAAAACCATAACAATTTATTTTTCCTAACATGACTTCTTGGGACACTGTCCGCTACTTATTGCTTTTCTAATTTATTTTATGAAAAGTCTGACTCTTATTTTTTCATTCAGTGACCCCGTATCTATGACTACCTTTGCACTCATGTTTGATAGTACTTTTATTATTGTTAATAAAGAATTCTGGCCAGACGCGGTGGCTCAAGCCTGTAATCCCAGCACTTTGGGAGGCCGAGACGGGCGGATCACGAGGTCAGGAGATCGAGACCATCCTGGCTAACCCGGTGAAACCCCGTCTCTACTAAAAAAAAAAAATACAAAAAACTAGCCGGGCGAGGTGGCAGGCACCTGTAGTCCCAGCTACCCAGGAGGCGGAGTTTGCAGTGAGCTGAGATGCGGCCACTGCACTCCAGCCTGGGCAACACAGCAAGACTCTGTCTCAAAAAAAAAAAAAAAAAAATTCTGTCTGATAGAGGAGGTGGTACAGAAGATACTTTAGATTCAAATATAATATGTAAACTTGAAAACTCTGTTGTACTTTTGAATCAAAATAGACCCAGAGTTTGGTTATATCTGTCATATTATGAATGTGGCCATTGTCCTAAATGAACGTTGGTGTAGGGTTTTGTTTTCCCAAAAGCTTTTACATATTTAATTCACATGAGTCCTTTGTTTCCGTATTATGTGTGGGAATTACTGAGTAGCGCTAGTACTTTTCTACCCCAGAGCATTGCAGTTACTTCTGTGTGCAGCCTTGTTTGATTATATTAGTGTTGCTTTATTGTGCTTCAGGATATTTTATAATTATTCAGCAGCATTGTAATCTTCAAATGAGTCCCCAGAGAATGCTTTCAAATAACTTGTGCTGCTTTTAGATCTCATATCATTCCTTAGATGTAGCACTTAGTAAAAATTGTGATGCTTCATTTTATTCTAGAAGACTGGAAAGAATGTGCTTTTGAAAAAATGTTATACCTCAAAGCCAAGAGAGAGCCCTTCACAGTTTCTCAGGGGCATGTCAATGAACACAATTATTTAACTTGAGCAATTTTACAATTAAGTCATATATAACAATAGCATTATTTAAATAAGGTTTAAGCTATAAAGACAGGCACATTTGAAAGTGAATTTCTCAGTAGCTCTCTACTAAATCATTGTTTCAGCCAGAATAGATTGTAGAAGGGAATATGAACATTTCTGCTATAGTCCAGGAAAATATATCTATTAACAAGAAAGCACTAACTGTATATGTTATCAAAGAAAAATGAGACAAGCAAATCCTGACACAGAAATTGTGGAATAACTTATTTTTATAATGCTGTACCCTTTACTTTTGTTATTTTCTTTTAGAGTTCCTAATAATTCATAGGATTTGTTGATTAAAGAAAGGACTAGAAGTCAAGATTGCTGAGATTCAATTCAGACTCAGACTTTTATTGATAAACTTAATCTTGGTTTACTTGTCTTATTCTATTATGTGTAAAACTTTTCTGCATACATCTTTCTGAAAAAAAAATCTCTCTTATGAATGTATCAATCATAAAAAAGTAAGAACATTTGAGGGGAAAGAGGAATATAAATGCATATTTCAATGCACTTAAAGAATGTTTGTTTGCATTAGAAGAGAAAATAATTCTATTTTATACTCTCCATATCCTCCATCATCTACTTATATCTTATCTCAAGCAATACTTAAAGAAAGAAGGTTAAGGAAGGACAGAGGAGCATTACCAAAAAATGACTTAATATATTTCAAAGAATACATTTAAATTTATGTCCTGAGACTCAAGTTGTAAAATATGAAGAAGAAGATAGTCTGTGTAATGCAAATCAACACTTATTATGTGTACTTTGTTATTTCTGAATAAGAATGCTATTTTCAAAAGACACTCATTCAGCCATCTTCCATGAGGCTGTGCTGGAACCTCCTAGAATGAAGATATTGTTAGAAAGCTAGTGTAGATAACAAGAGAGAAAGAACAAATACTAAGTAAACACAGTTAATAAAAAGGTATAAATGTTTTACGAACTCATTGTAATGACTTTTTTTCTGATTACTCTGGGTTATTGACTCCATTTTTTGGCAAGTTTAATATTTGGAGAATTATAGTAATTATTTGGAATGTCAGGATAATATGGTAAATGATAATGTAATGTGATTATTCTAATGATTTTACCTACAAATGTCTAGTTATCAATGTTTACTCTAAACAAGACTGAGATTAAATGTGGAAGCGATGTACTACTTTGTACCTTGTTCAGGTACAGTTTTTATATGTGGGTATGTTTCAGGAAGAATAACAGAAGGAGTAAGCCTGATGATTATCTTTGTAATTGTGTTTCTAATCTTCTTCCTATACCTCCATGATATATGAAGCACCATTAAAATGTAAGTTATGAGATTGAAAGCAAAAAGAATAAATAGAAAGAAGTAACTTGCAATGGTTACATTGCTATTTCCTTTTGAGAAGTGGTTTTGGAGTCTTTGTGTCTCTGAAAATAGGTTTTAAAATTTGTTTATGATACTTTGTAATCAGCATAGTTCCCCAGACAGGGGAAATTATGTCCAGTAAAGTTCTCTTTCTTTTTTATGAGGAATATTTTGATACCAATGACTCTTTCACCATTTGCTTTATTTCATATTAGTGAAGAGTCTCCTGGCTATTGTAACCTTGTGAAATGGAATCTCAATTCATTTGCCTTGCCACAGAAGCCATCCTTGAAATTCGGTCAGAGTTCATTATGCTGCTTGTGCCTCATTTAGGCCCAGGCATGGAGGAGCATAAAACTAAAAACTTAGCTGGAGGCACAGACAGAATGGATTTCAGTTTTGTAAGGAATTAGAAATTGCTTTAGTATAGATGGATTCTGTACAGATAGGAAATAAACGTCCTTGAAGAAAAACTAGCTAGTAGAGGGAAAGAGTGTAAAGTATGAGAAGACTCTTGGGAGAAGGGACACGCACACACACAGAATGAAAATGACAAAGAGTTGTATATAAAAAGCCATTAAGAAGGAATGTTATGAAAGTATGCATACTAAAACAAAAAGCAAATGCAGCACTAGCAGTCAAACTAATGCTTGTATATCTAGCCAGAGCTGCAAAAGAAAATAAATTTGAGAAAGGCAGTTATCATTGATCATGTATTCGAAACAAAAAAGACAAGAAAATATGTAAGATTAGGAATCATATGCACTTTGGTATAAGAGTAATATTGTGAGAGTAACTGAAATTTGACACAAATATAAATAACTGGAGTATCAATATGGCAAAATATAAGTTGCCTTAGAAATACTCCAGGGGTAATGAGAAGATGGAACTCAAATACATACTCTTCCTATGGAAAGTATATATTACTTTCATATAATAAAGTATATTACACATAAATTTTATACTCAATGTATTGCCTTAGTGAATACAAACTGAAGGTTTATTAAATTGCTGCATTGGGTCAAAGTTAGAAATTTAAAGGAACAAATACACTAAGCATCCTTTTAATGGTGCTGGGTTTTTCGTTCTTCCTAAGTGTACACTGCAATTTTTCTCTTCCTGTGGTTCATTAATTTTTTTTTTGCATTTGCCTTGTGACCAATCTTCCTACCCTGTCACAGCACAATTGCTGCCTCTTTTTCGTGGTACTCAGCTACTTATCTTTTTAATCTGTCTGTTAGCTTACCTACTTACCTATCTGCCTATTGTTTTTCTAATTTTATTTGATATATATTTATATAAAGTATATAGTACATATACATATATTCATTATTTAAAAATTTCATTTGTTCTACGACAGGCTGAGATGCCGTTAAGCCCTTTCTCTAAGGAATTTACAGGCAAGATTTAGGAAGTCTCATAAAGTCACCTTGTAAATTAATTTTGCTTTGCTTTATCATTTTCTATGTTTGTCCACAAAAGGAATACATTCTTATTGGAAGGACTCTCAAGTACATAGACTGGTTCTTTGGTCACATTAAACTTTCTAATTTCCTAGTAGATTTTCAAAAATTATCCATAGAAATCTGTATTGTTTTTTTTTTTGTATCTAACATGCAAATCTGGCTTATAGCTTCCAATGCACCACTTTTGAGTTGTATGAATGAGGCAAAGTGGCTTCACTACTCTAAGCCTCCATTTCCTCATATATAAAATAGATCATATGATAAAAATATGATAAAAAATGCCTTGAAGTGTTGTTTTTAACAAAATAATCAATGTAAATATTTAGCATAGTGACTGACATGTACAAAGTACTCAATCAAAGTTAATTGCTATTATTATATGATGGCAAAATTCATACACACACACACACACACACACACACACACAGAGCTATACAGCTAAATTAAATGGCAGCTCATAATAAAATCTCCAAACATTCCACTTAATACAGTTGGTGAGGGAGATGCCAAGATGGTTTGCAGACATTGGAAGAAGGCTGAAGTAGGACCAGAATGTCGAAGGCATTTTTGGCAGAAGTATGAGGTGTATAATACCATGAAGATAGAATTTAACACACTGTTACTCTAGAAGAATGAGCACACAGAGAGCCTACATTTAGTAGCTAAATTGATTGCTTTGCATAAATTACGTTTTGTGTATAGTGATTGTATATATCCTGACAATCTTGAATTTTTATTTGGGCCCAGCTATAATGTCATGTAGCAAGTCTGATGATGTGTTTTGTCCAGAAAGAGATGAAACAATTCTCTAGTTGTTGTTGTAACTATCAGATATTTCTTTTCATTAACAGTTTTCAGTCTGGTTATGTCTCTGAAAATAGGACACTTATCTTTGTACAGTTTATCACCCACCAAATTAAGAAAAAGATTACATTTAAATTTTTGGCTTGCCATTATTTTTTTTGTTTTCCTGAAACCCTCCAAAGACATGTCCTGGGTTTTAATAAAATTCGCTATATTTTGAAAAGTGATCTTTGTCAGAAGTAAGAAGAGCACAATTCTTAGTACTGGCAAATTCTTAAAAATTTGTAATCTCATCAGAATTGAAAGATACTGTTAATGGAAGATATAAGCAACATTTCAGTAACCTGTATGGACTATTCTTCCTCCCTTTGTAATACGAAAAACAGCCAGGTACTCCTTCTCTAAACCCCAAATTACAATAAAAAAAAAAACAAAAAAAAACTTCAGAGTTTATTTCTCCCTGGTTTGCACCCTTGTGTTGCATTAGTTACAAAAGCCTTAAAGTTGAAAGTAAACGGAGAAGTATTGATTCATCTCAGTCTTAGAGAGAATATCTTAGAAAAATAAAATCATAAGATTGCATCTTACAATTTGGTTGCAAAGCAGTAATTTCTTTCTTTGAACAAATGTACTTTCTAAAACAAGTTTGAAATTACTCTTAATATACACTTCAGAAACTGTTTTTCTCAAAATCCAGGCACACTGTTTACCCTAAATTGGTTACTAATATTTATAGAGAGTATTTAAAATATTTTTTAGCAATTTGTGTTTTCTCTTTAAAATAAATGTGCTTTGTAGAAATTATGGTGATCAACCATCCCAATTTGCCTGAGACTGAGAGGCTCCCTGGACTGGGCTTTTAGTGCTCAAACCAGTATTAGGCAACCAGGATGGTTGGTTATACTAAATGTACTACACACATAGAAAAAAGAAATATAGTGCATGCAGTTAAACATGTTCAAAGTGCAACTTTTGTTGGAATGTCCGTGATCATACTCAAATGAAATATATATGGGCCAAGGAAATCCCCATTCCCCATTTAGTATTAATGATAATATGAATAAAAGTATTATGGTTTAATTAGGTGGGGTCATAACTGCATTTTGAGTTTATTAAAAGCAGTAATATTGATATAAATATTGTAATATGAAACTGAGCAGATGATAGGTCACAGATACTAAGGGGAGAAGGAAGTAATAAACATATGTATTTGAAGCTTATCCTTTTTCTTTTCATTTCTAAATGCCCATTTCATTTCTAGAGTCTATTAAAATTTAGAGTAGCAATTTAGGAAAACCTAGATCATAATCTAAGATAATTTATTTTAGCTGAAATATTGATAGAATTATAATTGACTCAAATTTGGCTTCCTGCTGCTGGGAAGTCAAAGCAGGAGAAGCAAGGTGTGGTAAAAGGACAGCAGCTTTTACTCAAATGCTAGCAGATGGGAGAATGGCTAAGCTCAAGCATCAAAGGAATAATATCAAATGTTACGCTGGGGAGAGGGGTTTAAAAAAAGCATGCAGGACTGGTGCTGAGTACAAGGTCTGTGTGTCTTCTTCTGGTGACTATCTTGAGTCACAGTCCACCTGGAGTGTGAGCTGATGTAATATCCACAATGGCCGGGTTATAAATTAACTGCTTTGAGGTAATTCCTGGAATTTCACAGATGGGTCTCCATGCCTTGTTTGTCTCAAGATTAGCCCACACGTAATTAGATAAACTAGCAATGATTACTGTAGCCTTGTAGTATAGTTTGAAGTCAGGTAGCGTGATGCCTCCAGCTTTGTTCTTTTGACTTAGGATTGTCTTGGCAATGCGGGCTCTTTTTTGGTTCCATATGAAATTTAAAGCCGTTTTTTTCCAATTCTGTGAAGAAACTCATTGGTAGCTTGATGGGGATGGCATTGAATCTATAAATAACCTTGGGCAGTATGGCCATTTTCACGATATTGATTCTTCCTATCCATGAGCATGGTATGTTCTTCCATTTGTTAGTGTCCTCTTTTATTTCACTGAGCAGTGGTTTGTAGTTCTCCTTGAAGAGGTCCTTTACATCCCTTGTAAGTTGGATTCCTAGGTATTTTATTCTCTTTGAAGCAATTGTGAATGGAAGTTCATTCATGATTTGGCTCTCTGTCTGTCTGTTGCTGGTGTATAAGAATGCTTGTGATTAACCAAAACAGCATGGTACTGGTACCAAAACAGAGATATAGACCAATGGAACAGAACAGAGTCCTCAGAAATAATACCACACATCTACAGCCATCTGATCTTTGACAAACCTGAGAGAAACAAGAAATGGGGAAAGGACTCCCTATTTAATAAATGGTGCTGGGAAAATTGGCTAGCCGTAAGTAGAAAGCTGAAACTGGATCCTTTCCTCACTCCTTATACAAAAATTAATTCAAGATGGATTAGAGACTTAAATGTTAAACCTAATACCATAAAAACCCTACAAGAAAACCTAGGTGGTACCATTCAGGACATAGGCATGGGCAAGGACTTCATGTCTAAAACACCAAAAGCAACGGCAGCAAAAGCCAAAATTGACAAATGGGATATGATTAAACTAAAGAGCTTCTGCACAGCAAAAGAAACTACCATCAGAGTGAACAGGCAACCTACAGAATGGGAGAAAATTTTTGTAATCTACTCATCTGACAAAGGGCTAATATCCAGAATCTACAAAGAACTCAAACAAATTTACAAGAAAAAAACAACCCCATCAAAAAGTGGGCAAAGGATATGAACAGACATTTCTCAAAAGAAGACATTCATACAGCCAACAGACACATGAAAAAATGCTCATCATCACTGGCCATCAGAGAAATGCAAATCAAAACCACAATGAGATACCATCTCATACCAGTTAGAATGGCAATCATTAAAAAGTCAGGAAGCAACAGGTGCTGGAGAGGATGTGGAGAAATAGGAACACTTTTACTCTGTTGGTGGGATTGTAAACTAGTTCAGCCATTATGGAAAACAGTATGGCGATTCCTCAAGGATCTAGATCTAGATGTACCATATGACCCAGCCGTCCCACTACTGGGTATATACCCAAAGGATTATAAATCATGCTTCTGTAAAGACACATGCACACGTATGTTTATTGCGGCACTATTCACAATAGCAAAGTCTTGGAATCAACCCAAATGTCCATCTGTGACAGACTGGATTAAGAAAATGTGGCACATATACACCATGGAATATTATGCAGCCATATAAAAGGATGAGTTTGCGTCCTTTGTAGGGACATGGATGCAGCTGGAAACCATCATTCTTAGCAAACTATCACAAGAACAGAAAACCAAACACCGCATGTTCTCACTCATAGGTGGGAACTGAACAATGAGATCACTTGGACTCGGGAAGGGGAACATCACACATCGGGGCCTATCATGGGGAGGGGGGAGGGGGGAGAGATTGCATTGGGAGTTATACCTGATATAAATGACGAAATTGATGGGTGCTGACGGGTTGATGGGTGCAGCACACCAACATGGCACAAGTATACATATGTAACAAACCTGCACGTTATGCACATGTACCCTAGAACTTAAAGTATAACACTAAAAATTTAAAAAAATAAATAAATAAATAAAAATAAACTAGCAATGAAAGGGAGTGTCCAGTGGGAAGGAAGGGAAAAAAAATTAAGCATGTTTTCAAGGTTAAAAGCAAGATAGGAAAAAAAAGTTTCAAAATGCATTTTAAACCTAAGCTACTCTGTTATACAGTCATGCAATATTTGTAGAAAAATATATATATATATTTTTTGGAGACAGAGTAACATTTGATATTATTCCTTTGATGCTTGAGCTTAGCCATTCTCCCATCTGCTAGCATTTGAGTAAAAGCTGTTGTCCTTTTACCACACCTTGCTTCTCTTGCTTTGACTTCCCAGCAGCAGGAAGCCAAAATTGAGTCAATTATAATTGACTGTTGTCCAAGCTGGAGTGCAGTGGTATTAGCTAGGCTCACGACAAATTCTGCCCCACTGGGCTCAAGCAGTTCTCCTGCCTCAGCCACCTGAGTAGCTGGGATTACAGGCACACGTCATCACGCCTGACTAATTTTTGTATTTTAGTAGAGATGCAGTTTCACCGTGTTGGCCAGGCTGGTCTTGAACTGCTGACCTCAGATGATCTGCCTGCTTCGGCCTCCCAAAGTGATGGGATTACAGGCGTGAGCCACCACACTCAACTGATAAATAATTTTTATTATTTATGAACATTACCTAATAAGCAGGTTATGTACTGCTTCAACTATATTGATAAGGAAACATAACACCAATAACTGTAAAAGGATAAGTAGAAAGTTCTGAAAGTCATTTGGAACATATTTTTTTGTTTATAAAACTTAAATACCCCCTCAATTCCAATTAATTATCCCAAATACTGCTCCATTTCTTTGCCTTCTATCCACACAAAAACTCTGTATTTGTGTAGTTCCTGTTTTTAGTCTTTACCTTCTCATATATCATTTCTTTGTGTATACATATATATATATATATACTTATGTTTCTAGCAATGATTTTTCTAGTGTGCTCAAAATACATAATGAAATGCCCATTGACATTTTCATATCTTTACTTTGTTATGAAATGGGCACCTCAAGTATAAGAAGGCAACATATTATTTTAGATTACAATCTGTGCCTCTGTCTTTCTTCTCCATGTTTGTATTAGTCTGCTTTCATGCTACTATAAAGAACTGCCTGAGACAGGGTAATTTATATAGGAAAGAGATTTATTTGGCTCACAGTTCCACATAGCTGGGGAGGCCCCAGGAAACTCATAATTATGGTGAAAGGCAAAGGGGAGGCCAGCCACCTTCTTCACAAGGGGGCAGGAAGGAGAATGAATGCAGGAGGAGCTACCAAATACTTATAAAACCATCAGATCTCATGAGAACTCACTCACTGTCATGAAACTGCCCCCATGATTCAATTACCTCCACCTAGTATCTCCCTTGACATGTAGGGATAATGTGGACTATGGAGATTACAATTCAAGATGAGATTTTGGGTGGGGACATAGTCAAACCATATCACTCCACCCCTGACACCTCCCAAATCTTAAATCCTAACATTTCAAAACACAAACATGCCTTTCCAACTGTCCCCCAAAGTCTTAACTCATCTCAGCTTTAACCCAAAGATTCAAGTCAAAAGTCTCATCTAAGACAAGGCAAGTTCCTTTCACTTATAGGCCTGTAAAATCAAAAGCAAGTTAGTTAGTTCCTAGATACAATGATGGTACAGGCATTGGATAAATACACCCATTCCAAATTGGTGAAATTGGCCAAAATCTAGGTGCTATAGGCCCCATGCAAGTCCAAAATCCAGCGTGGCAGTCAAATCTTAAAGCTCCAAAATGATCTCATTTGACTCCATGTGTCACAACCAGGTTACACTGATGCAAGAGGTGGGCTCCCATTGCCTTGAGCAGCTCAGCCTGTGTGGTTTTGCAGGTACAGCCTGGCTCCTGGCTGCTTTCATGGGTTGAGTGTCTGTGGCTTTTCTAGGTGCATGGTGCTAGCCGTCGGTAAATCTATGTGGTCTAGGGGATGGTGGCTCCCTTTTCACAGCTCCACTAGGCAGTGCCCCAGTGGGGACTCTGTGTAGGGGTCTCGAACCCCACATTTCCCTTTTACATTCCCCTAGCATAAGTTCTCCATGAGGGCTCTACCCTCAGAGCAAACTTCTCTCTGGACATCCAGGTGTTTCCATATATTCTCTGAAATCTAGGCAGAGGTTTCTAAACCTCAATTCTTGACTTTTGTTAACCCACAGGCCCAACACTACATGTAAGTTTCCATGGCTTGGGGCTCACATCCTCTGAAGCAACGGCCTGAGCTGTATGTTGACCCCTTTTAGCCACTGCTAGGATGCAGGAGACCACGTCCTGAGACTGCACAAAGCATCAAGGCCCTGGGACTGGCTCATGAAATCCTTTGTTCTCCCTATGACTCTGGGCCTGTGATGGGTGGGGCTTTCATTAATATCTCTGACATGACCTGGAGACATTTTCCCCATTGTCTTGGTGAAACATTTGGCTCCTTGGTAATTATGCAAATTTCTGCAGCTGGCTTGAATTTCTGCTCAGAAAATGGGTTTTAGTTTTCTATCCCATTGTCAGACTGCACATTTTGCAAACATTTGTGCTCTGCTTCCCTTTTAAACATAAGTTCCAATTTCAAATCATCTCTTGTGAATGCATAAAACTGAATGCTTTGGAGTACCTGAGTCACTTTTGAACACTTTGCTGCTTAGAAAATTCTTCTGCCAGATACCCTAAATCATTTCTCTCAAGTTCAAAGTTCCACAGATCTCTAGGGCAGGGGCAAAATCACACTAGTCTCTTTGCTAAAGCATAGCAAGAGTCACCTTTATTCCAGTTCTTGGCACTTTCCTCATTTCCATCTGACACCACCGCAGCCTGGATTTTATTGTCCATATCACTATCAGCATATTGATCAAAGCCATTAAACAAGTCTCTAGGAAGTTCCAAACTTCCACACATCTTCCTGTGTTCTTCTGAGCCTTCCAACATGTTTCAACATATGTCTGTTACCCACATGTAAAGTCACTTCCACATTTTTGGGTATCTTTACAGCAGCACCCAACACTGTGTGGTACCAATTTACTGTATTAGTCCATGTTTGCAGTGCTATAAAATCTGCCTGAGACTGGGTAATAAAGGAAAGAGGTTTAACTGACTCATAGTTCCACATGGCTGGGGAGGCCTCAGTAACTTACACACATAGTAGAAGGTGAAGGAGAAGCAAGGTGCCTTCTTCACAAGGTGGCATAAAGGAGAAATAATGGAGGAGGACTACCAAACACTTATAAAACTATTAGATATCTTAAGAACTCATTAACTATCATGAGAACAGCCTGAGGGATACTGCCTCATGATTCAATTACCTCCACCTGGTCTCCCCCTTGACATATGAGAATTATGGAGATAACAATTCAAGATGAAATTTCAGGTAGGAACACAGCCAAACTATATCAATGTCAGTAACATAGAGCATCAGCCACTTGCCAGGCACAATCAAAATCTAAGAGGCATGGCTTTTTATTTTTCTATGTAAAATACTATCTGGTACTTAGTTTGTGCTAAAGAAATGTATGTTAAGTTTCTTAATTATTTAATTGTATTTAGAAAAACATAGTAGTTGGATACTAAACTATATCAAACACATATTCTATGTAAAAAATGTTGCACATATTAATGCAGATGTCTCCTTAATAACAAGAAACAGTTAAATAGCACTTTAAAAGTTATATAGCACATTAACAAAGTTTATTTGCTCACTTGCTTATAATCATGCAGGGAGATACTGAAGACCTTAAGCTCCTTGAAGGCAAGAAGTATACCTTCTTTTTTACTTTATCTACAGTATATAGTTCTTGGCACAGAGTAGATGTTTAATGAATTGTTTTAAATAAATGGAATGACTCACTTAGAAATATCCCTATTGAGTTAAAGGTAAAGCCAATGCACAACCCAGATCCCCTCATTTCAAATCCTGTAAGCTTACATTTTGAAAACATTGTCAATATTGACACACACACAAAAGAAAGGTGTGCCTAAAACCAATAGTTTATATTGATAAAATATTCATGACTCCCCCTTCTCTTCCTCCTGTTTCCTTTGGCTGGTTATCTCAGTTGACTACATTTCTTTCTTTCTTTTTTTTGAGATAAAGTCTCACTCTGTCCCCCAGGCTGGGGTGAAGTGGTGTAATCTCAACTCACTGCAACCTCTGCCTCCCAGGTTCAAGTGTTTCTCCTGCCACAGCCTCTCAAGTAGAGTAGCTGGGATTACAGGTGTGCACCACCATGACCAGCTAACTCTTGTACTTTTAGTAGAGGTGGGTTGTCACCACGTTGGCCAGGCTGGTCTTGAACTACTGACCTCAGTTGATCCATCTGCCTTGGCCTCCCAAAGTGCTGGGATTACAGGTGTGAGCCACCGCACCCAGCCTCGACTGACTACATTTCATTCAGTGAACGAAAGAATACTGAACTTGAGGTCTAGTTGTAGGTAAGTTCGTAGATGTCAGTAACGAGTATCCTTGAACAAGGCATTTGATCTGTCTTGTCTTGCTTTTTTGCATTGTAAGAAATTCGAGTCCAAATATCTCAAAAGTCTATTAGAGGTCTAATAATTTTTAAATGCTTTTGGTATTTAATATGCTTATATGATCAGAATTTCAGATTTGATTGCTGTATCAGTCAGTTTTATCTCATGTATGGAACTATAAGCTTTTACCCTTGAAACCTGACCCCTAGTGTATTAACACATTCCGTGATATAGAAAGCAATAAGTCAATTTAAATATTTCATTGCTAATGAAAATAATTCAGTTTATATCTTAAGTATTGTAGATTTTGTGTTAATTATGATTACGAATGACTACCATGCCCATATGTAAAAAGGAAATATAAAAGATACATTATTCAAGTTCAACTATCATCTGATTTTTTATTAAAACATCTGCTCAGGTAGCCTTGTTAAAGTTGCCAGCCACCAATCCCTGCATCCTCCTGTCATTCTCTTCCACATTATGATACATTACTTTCCTCATAATATTACACCAACTAAGATTATCTCAGTTATTAAGGCACTTAATTTCTGCCCTTTCACCATTCTGGCCCTCACTATAACTCAAGCTCCTTATCTAACTTGGCTTTGACTGAATTCCATACCATTATAACCCCATAATCTATAAAAAGGTGTGTCACCTAATAGATACATAATACATATTTGAAATGAGGAATAGGTAAATATTTCTAAATAGTGAGACAGTCGGGATGCCAAGGACTTCCTGACAAAACTCCAGCTGGTCTGCCCATTGTTAAGAATGTACACAAGGGGCCGGGCGCGGTGGCTCAAGCCTGTAATCCCAGCAGTTTGGGAGGCCGAGACGGGTGGATCACGAGGTCAGGAGATCGAGACCATCCTGGCTAACACGGTGAAACCCCGTCTCTACTAAAAAAATACAAAAAAACTAGCCGGGCGAGGTGGCGGGCGCCTGTAGTCCCAGCTACTCGGGAGGCTGAGGCAGGAGAATGGCGTAAACCCGGGAGGCGGAGCTTGCAGTGAGCGGAGATCCGGCCACTGCACTCCACCGTCTCAAAAAAAAAAAAAAAAAAGAATGTACACAAGGGTGGAGCCACAGAAGTTTGGCCATTGCAGCACGGAGGAGCCTGGCCCCTTCTCTTCCTGTATGGAACCTGGAATTCAAACTGCTAGGCAGAAGCACACTACCAGGAACTCCAGCCTTGTGGAGAGTTCTGTTCCCTCTCTTCCCTTTTTGCCCAATAAATCCCATTATTCTCACGAGCCTAAATATTTGTGGCCGTGGGACAAGGACCTCGTGTTTAGCTGAACTAATGAAAAGTCCTGCAACAATATTACTTAAGATTTTAGAGAAAACTGATAATAATACACATAGCACAAGGAAATTTTCAATTGGATTATTTCAGAAAACTTTTCTACATAAGCAAAACCAAATAAAAACAAATCAAAAAATAATTTCAGAATGTGAGATCTATAATTCTGAATTTGGCTTTCACTTCAGATGCTAAATGCCAAAAAATGACATTTTTGATTTTTTTTCACTAAAGTGTTAGAATCTTGCTCAACATGAATAATAAGACAAACATAAATGACTTCTAGAATATCGATACAAGTATCTATAATCAGTGAATGATGTGATAAGGACTATGCCAGTCAATATCCTGCAATAATCGATTGTACTTCCGAAGGTGCCAAATACTCCCCCAGCAACCGGTGCATATTACTGTCATAACATCTTCCACAATTATATATTACACTTGCCTGTTTACTTTTCTGTATACCTTTTACACTGTGATCTTCCTGAGGGCAGACAAGGGGTCTTTTTCTAGTATCACCATGGTGCAATAATGTTTTCAGAATTATTTTTTAACAGGAGATGGGAATAAAGCAGGGAAGAAGGGATAGAGGGAGAAGAGTAAAAATGAGAAGGGACATGACAATAAACACTAAAATTGAAAATTTTATGTCCAGTGTTTTTACAGTATTCTACTGCGATAATCACACATTCAAATTCTTTGCTTCATGTAATTATTTAAGTTAAAATAATAAACTTTCATTAATTTTGAAAACATAATTGAAATGTTGTAACAGTACTTATTCATTCAGGTCAAAAAAGTTTGAAAAAGTATTAATATCTTATCTCAATTTAAATGAAACATCACAACTGATATTATTTATTTGCATATTAATTTGTTCCCAAAGTGTGATGCCTTTATTTATCAAGTTAAGATTTTATATTTCTATTGTTTTGACTAAATGCATTTCCATGCAAAATTTTGCTACAGTCTAACTTGCAAACGTCTTTTTCAATCACCATCAACAAATCAACAAGAAATCCTACCACATCTTTTCATTCATTTGACTAACTCAGTTGTCTTTTAGTTATAGTTTTTTCTTGCTACTTATCTGTCATACTAAGACAGATTTTCCTCCCCTTAAAGGCTAACTTTCTTCAAAAGTAGGATAACAAATATCTTCATTTTCTTACCTTATATTTCCTCAATATTCCCCTTTAGTGATACAGTATATTCATCATCTCAACCTAAATATGTTGTAGGCATAACAACACCCTCCTTACAATAAAGTCCAGGGAACATTCTTCTCTCTCATTTGTTTGTAACCATTAATTATTACTTTTCTTTGAAATAAATTTTGCTTGTATTTAGTCACATTCTATTCCTTCTTCACCTATTCATTTTTTGTTTCTTCTTTTACTCCTAAAATCGTACATTTCAGTTTCTGTTACATAGACCACTTTTCTCAGGTTTGTTTTACTTTTGTTTTACTTTATACTGTCTCTTTGAATAGCCACTACATATTATTTTTTTAACTAAATTGTGAAGTAAGCTCATTATCTTAATTCCAATCTCTTCTACCTTATATACCATCCTAATTGACTTTATCGCACCCAGGTTGTAAGACTTGCTTTACATTTTCATTCCCACTCAATCTACATATTTTTCCATAAGAACTACTAAAATATACTACCTATTTCAAATTATTCACTGTCTTTTACTTGGTTGCTATAATCTAACCAATCTCTCTGCCTCCAAACTTTAATTCCTCTTTCCAGTTTTCTAAAAATCAAATATTATTTCACCACCTTGGTTTAAAACCTTGTAATTCCTCCCTCTAGTTACTAAATATATACATAATAAGTATTTTAGTTTAATATTAAAGCACCTTTATGACTTGATTACCTTTTCATTCTTGTCTCCCTGTGTTCCATATTGTGCTCTAGAAAGAATAACAGAAATAAAAACCTACATGCATCCTGTGTTATTTCTAACATCTTGTTTGTTTAATCTTGTTTTCTCCTTTCTGAAATGTCATTATCTCTAATACCTTCCAGCAAAATTCAATCTATTGCTCACACACACAATCAAAAGGCATCTTTTTGTTGTTGTTATTAAATCTTCCCTAACTTCTTCATGTGGAATTATTTTCTTCTTTATGTAACACTAAATTTTCATCAGATTTCATTAATGGAAGCATGATACTCTATTGTCTCTCATAGGAGGCTCATATTTTCAGGTACATAAATGGTTTTATTCAGATTAGTATCATTGTATCTGGCACACTACAATTTTGCCAAGGAATGTCAAAAATATCAAGTAAACCAAGACATTGTGGGTGGTGGCATGGAAGAGATTCTCCCTCACCAGCCTCAGGAGGTACCAACACCGCAAGTACCTATATTGTAGACTTCTAGCAGAACTGTGAAATAATTCATTTCTGCTTTTTAAGCCACTCAGTTCATAATATGTTGTTACAGCAGCTTTGGCAAACTAATACAAAATCAATAGTCTTCATATACAAAAATAATAAGAAGTTAAAGACCATTGTGGTAAAGAGATCCTCATTAACAATAGCAACAAAGAAAAGTAAATACTTGGGAATAAACTTAAGAAGAAATATTAAAACCTATATGAAGAGTTTAAAACACTCCTGAAAGACACAAAATTATGCTTGAGAAAATGAAAGAAATGTCTTATTCTCAGATAAGAAAAGTTAATGTTATTATTATTAGTAGTAGTATTTTTTTTTTTTTTTTTTTTTTGAGACGGAGTCTCGCTCTGTCGCCCAGGCTGGAGTGCAGTGGCCTGACCTCAGCTCACTGCAAGCTC
>NW_012115488.1:19142738-19143077 GCF_000951035.1 Colobus angolensis palliatus | reverse complement strand
GCAGGAGAATGGTGCGAACCCAGGAGGCGGAGCTTGCAGCGAGCCAAGATCATGCCACTGCACTCCAGCCTGGGTGACAGAGCGAGATTCCATCTCAAAAAAATAAAATAAAATAAATAAATAAATAAAAAAGTTGAATTGCAAATAACACCCTCAGAAACAAAAGAAAACTGAAAAACGGGGGAAACTAATTTTAATTTTACCATAACATCTTAATATTTCTAAAATAAAGAAAATCTTTAATAAAGGACCAAGATCCAAAAAAAGACAAAAAAGGCATGAACATGAAATTTATACACACGTGAAGACATAGCAGTGAACCTTTAAAGAAAAAAAAAA